>NC_061093.1:26871425-26953925 GCF_015104395.2 Macrobrachium nipponense | reverse complement strand
ATATACTATAAATATACACACACATATATATCTACATATATATATGTGTGTGTGTGTGTGTGTGTGTGTGTAGAATCTATTGGTCACTTTTTACAGATACATATTTAATTGTAATAACCATAATGCGAATTATTCGAGAAGTTAAGAGTATATATAATATATATATATATATTCTTATATATATATATATATCTATATATATATAATATATATATATATATATAGAGAGAGAGAGAGAGAGAGAGAGAGATGATGAGAGAGAGAGAGAGAGAGAGAGAGAGAGATACTAAAAACGAGAAGAAACACTTACGTTAACCAAGTCAGTCCTTAATATCTCTACTGCGGTTATCATCGTACACTCACCTGTGGAAGAGAAGGGACACAACCAATTAGTCAAGTATATCAATATGTAATGGGAGAGAGAATGAGAAAGGGTAACACTTGGGAATAAATGAGATATAAAAACTACAAATTTTGCGAATAGTGATGATGATAAAAGGGGATTTGAATTTTCTATTCCATCTTGCACATCACTGCTTCTTGGAAATATGACAATTACTATAGCAACATTCACCCTCAGTCTTTCTAAAGACATAAATACACGTCAGCTGCACATAGCACGTACAAACCAAAAAAAAAAAGGAAGAATTATACAGACTTTAAACAAGTACTAAACACGACAAAGAACCGTAACAAGTACAAGAAATGGAAAACCTTAATACATTATTCGACAAAGGAATACAGCAATGGGATAAACACTCTTCAACCTTATTTCAGCGATATGAAAATATTAGAAAAAACCCAAAAACAATAAGACCATATGCGATAACAGAATACAAAGGGAAATACAGCAGGTCACGAACGAATACAATAAAGAAGAGCAACCGTCAACAAAATTAGAGTATGAGTGACAGGAGAATGCATCAATTGAGCATTGCAGTAAAGTGCCAAATAATCCCAATGACAAAATAATACAGCGCTGAATAAAATAGTCAGAACATTTGTTTGTTTGTTTTTTGTTTGTATGGTGCTTTTACGTTGCATGGGACCAGTGGTTATTCAGCAACGGGACCAACGGCTTTACGTGACTTCCGAACCACGTCGAGAGTGAACTTCTATCACCAGAAATACACATCTCTCACTCCTCAATGGAATCGCCGAGAATCGAACCCGCGACCACCGAGGTGGGACGCTAATACCATACCAACCACGCCGCTGAGGCGCTCCAGAACATTTGATTTTCATTTCGACCTAATACCAAAAAAGAATATTCGACCATCAAGTTACGAACTGTGAGAGAAACAAAGAATAAAACTTTTATAAATCGCTTTAGTCATCACTAGTTTAAATTTCCTTAAAGCTGCAAATGAAATGAGGTACACAACAGAAAAACCTCTAATTTCCCTACAATAAATTACTTAACAAGAAAGTCATTTTAATCTATAAAACGTAGACAGACATAATTTTAATCTTCGACAAATGTTAATTTTTCAACGCGATCATAAAAATAAGAGCAACGTCAATAATCCCGGGACGAACCTGTCAGTGGACTTTAACAGGAGTGTTCTGCGTAACAATTTCACAGGTGACCAAAAGCAAAACTACACAATATCACAGAAACATTATCCAAACCATCAAATCCGTGTAAATCTCAACTGACTCAAACTAAAATATAATAAAAGAAAATACATCAGCACCAAGAATACTGGGGCATTCAAACATCTACAGGTACTATGACGACTCTGATCAAATGTCATGGCTTACAGAGAGATAAATGCTTTCAATTCACACAAGAAAAAACTTGCTTTGCTTGGAGAGAGCGAAAAAAAGTAATTCCTATTTTCTAGAAGCTGTGAAGATAATTAATGTTCTTAAAATGTTTATACTTTACACAGCAACCAAGATGATGGGCTTAAAATTATTTAACTTTGACTAACATATGCTGTAACTAGCTTTGCTCCTATCGGAACATTTCCTATTATTATCTGACAGGTGACAGTTTATATGGCAATATGATAGAAGCCCTTCACGCTTAAAACTTTATTCTTAACATTTAACACATTAGAGAAAATACATTTTTATAACACTAAGGGTAAAAAAGGAAGGACTAACGAGAAAGCAAAGGATTAGTACGTAACACGAGAAAAACAGACACAATTTACAGTACATAAAATGGGAAAACAATTCCAGCACGAGGGAAAGGGGAAAATACAAAGAACCAACAGGAAGAGAGCGGAAAGCATTCAGCAGATTAGTTTTAAACATTTGTTAAGAAAATAACCCTCAAACATTTAGAAAGCAAACTAGAACTTTCAATTTTCAGGGCTATTTATCTCCCCACACATAAATGCAGAATTGCAGCACGCAAACAAGCAATCCATTCCTATGCACAGAGTACACTCTTACTATTTTGAGCAGGAGTACGTAACACGAGAGAAACAGACACAAGCACTCAACAACAAACAAGCATAAATGGCAGGTGTGAGCGAGCGTTACGGTACAAATGAAATGTCAATATACATGATAAGTAAGTGAAAACCTCAATGTATTTGTGATATCCTTCGTTATTTACCTGTCTCATCTTATCTTCTCTCTTCAGTACCATGGTGCCTGTGTCACGCCTTGAACCAGCCGAAGAAGAAGAAGAAACTCTGTATTTGAGTATCGGGGCAAATTCCGCTCGTTAACGCAGCGATTTTTTAACCATGATTCTTTCTATTTAACCTTAAATGTTCATCAAGTCCTCGAAAACCGATCAACGTTCATTAGGTTCATAAAAACCTAATCTTAATTTTTTTTTATTAATTTTGTTTGCAACGACGTATATTTTTCCTATTATATTTCCTATTATGTTTTCAACATCAGAGATGTGAACCTTTCTTAGTTTTAAAATTCTTCTCACCAGTAACATCTGTTATGTGCCAGTACCTGTTGAACGAGTTCGAGCAGTTAATAATCTAGACACAAAGTCTCTCCCCCAAAAGAATAAAAATAACCATGATCCTTTCCACTTCCCCATAAACGTTAATAAGGTTCCTTAAAAAAAAAAAAAAAAAAACTTAATATTTCATTGATTTTACTTATTTTACCATAATATATTCTTGACCTCAGTATTTCAAAGCCGTTGAATTCGGGCGGTTTCAACATCCGAGATATAAACCTTTCTCAGTTTTAACATTTCTTCGTACCAACAGCGCTTGCTATATCTATGGCAGTTAATAATCTATAGATGCAAAGCCTCTCCCCCAAAAGGATTCACGGACAATTCTATCAAGTTCTAAAAAAATAATTCCGAAACAACATAAAATTCCACCCACGGCAAATAGTATTACACAACAAGCAAATCATATAATTTTTTGCAAGACTGAATCACGTACTCAGTCGCCCCAATGTTTACCCGTGCGAAGGAAATGACTGTACTGGCTAGAATTTCCAATAAAGTATTTCAACTAATCAGTCCTTACGTCAATATCAAAGGACCATTTATTCTGAAAGAGAGAGAGAGAGAGAGAGAGAGAGAGAGAGAGAGAGAGAGAGAGAGAGAGAGAGGGGCTCAGCACACTCACTGAACTAGTTGGTTGTTCCTGTAATCAGCCTAGAAACTGATTTTGTACAATTCCTGCTATTTAAGGTATATAATTGCCTTCACCTTGTTGTTATTTAAAGACCGAAATTTCCGATAAACTGTAGGACTGTCTGTAAACCACGAAAGCACCTAGTTTCACGACAAAAACGGTCTCCTTTTCGATTCATAAACGACAAGGTCTTCGTGTGGCCGAAGTTTCATCCTCGCCAATCTACTATGAGATATCCACCCATTTCGTCTCTGATTGCATATACTGGCATTTATTTAATGCACTGCCAATACTTCTACAGCTGGAGTCGTTGATCTTGGAAGGTACATGAATCCTCTAAAAATTCGACATGCAGCTCAAATGATTTCCCTCCTTTCTATAACTACCTGACCGGGCGGTATGCTTTTGTACACACTCATCCAAGTACCGAAGTTCCCTATACTGGAAACTTTCATATTACCCAACCCACAACTTAAGTAGGAGTTAATGTAACCCTCTTTTTCTATTACTAGGCCAACGGAAATGAAAGAAACAAACTGACTGCAGATGAAAATTGAGTCAACAAATCTACCGCATCGCCTTGATGTGATTATGCGGACCACACTACCCAGGCCCCGAAATCAGGGTGAGGCACTCATCATTGCACCTTTATGATTTTAGATACAAAAGACTCTAGGACTCTAGTACTAGGGTCCTGACTATCAGGTTCAGCTCTTAAGTCAACCTCTGGGATTTCCTTTCCATCAACCCGGCTCTAATCGTAGTCTTCCTTTGAGTGCTGTGACCATATTCACAAGCGATAGCAATTGTTAATGCATACCACTCATATTTCTTTAAACCAGGCAGTGATATCCAGTGCCACATGGCTAGCGTCCCCAAAATGCTGACAACATAAAGATCAATTAAAGAAAGACGCCATAATCAGCACTGGCCAGTTGGTCAAGCTGGTCTGGAACTGGCAGAAGGTGCTCCAGGATCTGTGATGAACAATGAACTTCCCAACATATGTTTGTTTGTTTGTTTGTATGGTGCTTTTACGTTGCATGGAACCGGTTATTCAGCAACGGGACCAACGGCTTTACGTGACTTCCGAGCCACGTCGAGTGTGAACTTCTATCACCAGAAATACACATCTCTCACTCCTCAATGCAATGGCCGGGAATCGACCCCGCGACCACCGAGGTGGGACGCTAATACCATACCAACCACGCCGCTGATGGAACAGATAAATACATAACATTTTTTATCATTCAAGACGAAGTCATTTTTTACTTCCATGCATATTTATCAATTATATGCTTATATTTTGAACATTGTTGCAAAATTAAATATAAAACTAGTAATACATACATGTGTGTATCTATTACTAGAGTTTTATATTTAATTTTGTGACAATGTTCAAATAAAAACCTATAATTGTTAGAATATGCAAGGAAGTAAAAAATTTTATTTTATCCATGCATTGTATGTATGTATGTATATGTATGTATGTATATATATATATATATATATATATATATATATATATATATATATATATATATATATATATACTAACAATACCACATTATTAAAAAGGAAAATATAGAAATATAAACTCTTTAAGCTCTATCAAAAGGCTGCGCGGTTGAAACCGAAAGTGAAGGAAAAGGAGACGTAGTAAGCAGGAGGCTTTCACTGCAAGGAAGATGAAAGTAAGAGCAATATAACAGAGAACAAGGTGGCTCGGTTTATACTGATGAGTCCGGAAGAGAGAGCAACCAGAGAGCTCAGAAGACAATAAAGAAGCAGAATGAAAGCCACAAAATGGAGACTAATCCTGGCAGAAAATTTCGCCGAAAGTCTTTTGAATATTTAGGGCGGATCTTTTAAGTCACTGCGTTCGCAAAAGTTTTGATAAACGATGCCTTATTCGTTAGAAAATAGAAAAATTAATTTAATAAATACAGTATATGATCAACAGTACAAACATATATTGAAAATAGTATATAAGTTATAGGGCGCTTCAATACTCGTTTAAAATTTGAACTTATAATAACAAAAATATAATTATTACACCAATTCGGCAATTTTGGTGACAACCTTTTAGTGAACCTAAAAATGAATGAGAAGCAATTCAAGACAACTAAACTCACATTTATTATTAATAATAATTATTAACAAAAATACAATCCTTTACCCCACAAAGCGAGGCACTTGCAAATGACACCGTAGATGGTTGAACCCCAAAACCTTTCCCCCTTTGACCTTAGGGCCCAGATACTTAAGACCTAATTTAATATCAGTTTGGGATCCCCATTTGTAAATGCCCTTTCGGTAAGCTGGGTCAGATAATCAACGCTCTCCTCCTCCTCCTCCTCTCCCTACTCCCTCTCTCCTCCTCCCCCTCCTCCGGTCTTCCCCCATCTATTGTTACCCTTTCCTCACTCTCTCCTCCTCCTCCTCCTCCTCCTCCTCCGGTCTTCCCCCATCTATTGTTACCCTTTCCTTTTCTCCTCTTTTCTGAAGGTCAAGGCTTTGAGGGCACCGATTTGGGGAGCAGTGTTTAAAGGGGGTTTTACGTGATGTTTTCGCATGCGGAGGCACAAACTAGTAAATACTATGAAAAAATACTATAATATGGCAAGCAAATACACGGAAAATTAACATCATATTAATCATAATCATCTTTAATAAATAAATTACGATAAGTAAATTCATAATATTCTAAATAAAATCATAATTTTCTAAAAAAAAAAATTCAACTACATTACTACCAAAGCCATTGAAAATAATAAAATCAATAATCTTTAAGAACAAATAATTAAATGATAAGTAAATTCACTGACATAAAATCGTAATACTCTAAAAAAAATTAACTATATAACTACCAAAACCATTGAAAATAAAATCAACAATCTCCCATAAAAAAATCATATGATAAGTGAATCCACTGACAACAAAATCATAATAATCTAAAGAATCAATTAAATGACAAGTAAATCCATTGAAAATAAATCATGATAATGTAAAAAAATGAAAATATAAATTATATGACAAGTAAATCCATATAAAATAAACCATAATCTGAAAAAATGGAGTATATGGCAAGTATATTCATTGAAAATAAATCAGAATATAAAAAAAATTATATGACAAGTAAATCCACTGACAATAAAATCATTATAATCTAAGGAAAAAAACATGGATCATATGAAAAGTTAATCCACAGAAAGTAAAATCATAACCTTGACAAAATTGAATTATGTAAGAAATCCATTGATAATTAAATCATAAGAATCTTTAGAAAATTAATTATATGACAATGCAATCCATTGGAAGCAAATCATAATAAAAAAAATTGTAAGGCAAGAAAATACAGAAAATAAAATTTAAAAATTCTAAAAAAAATATTAATTATATGACAATTAACTCCATTCAAAGTAAATTCACAATAATCTAACAAAATTAATTACATAAGAAAATACCTTGAAAATAAATTTATTATAATCTGGACCTTGCATTATATTATTATGACAAGTAAATGCATTGAAAATGAATACAATTGTAATCATCTTGGAACCAAAACAATTCTCATGAAAAGATGTAAAAAAAAATAATAATAAAAGAATAATAAAGTTCATCATCATACGAAATAGGGAGGAAAATGACCAGTGTATGAGAAAACTTGGAAGGTTCTCTCCTTAATTAATGTTCTAGTTAGAACAGCCGTTATGTTTTAAAAAAATTGGGCAAGACTAATGGGATTAATTAAACACGCAAATGCTTCTGCCTGCTACTGCAACTAATCTATCATAACTCCAGGCCATAAAAGCACGAAATACTTTGTTAAGTAAGGCGTAAAGTTGCAAGCACTTATTACGGTTTGCTTGCTTTCATGTTCGGTTTAATTGGAGCTAGAATTCTCAGCGCCAGAGAGGCCAGCGCAATTATTACGAAACAATAATTGGAGTTTATCATAAATAAAGATTCAATGGTAATTACCGCAGTATTGTGACCCTTTTTGTCATTTTACTAGTTTCAAGTAAATCATATATATATATATATATATATATGATTATATAATATAATATATATATATATATATATAGAGAGAGAGAGAGAGAGAGAGAGGAGAGACAGAGAGAGAGAGAGAGAGAGAGAGAGAGAGAGAGAGAGAGAGAGAGAATGTAATTTAGTCGCTTTTACAAAGCAATTTTCAAAACTAACATTCAGAGAAGGAAATTTAATATACTTTGAATACACTATTGATAAGAGGACTGGGGCAACTGGAAACGCAATTGCAGCTGCATAATAATGTGGAGAATGCTAAATAACAGCAATTACTATTTTCGCTAATTACAGACTACCAATGCAATATGTACCCATCACCACAATCTGTATAAATTTCAACGTTCTATTTTACTCGCTATCAAATGTCCCATACAATCTGTTACCAAAAACTGCAAGGAAAGCATATTACGAGCAACAACAATTAGCAAACAACTATAATGACAGCTTATGTTATTGACCATTGACCATAGAAGAAATTACACTGTATCAAGCATTCAAACACAGAATGAGATCTGTCACCACTTAAATATCACAGGCAACCGAGAATCAATGCTACAGAAATTTTCAATTGACACTGTACATATAACGAGCCAATCACTGAATCGAATATAATTGATCTTCCGCCCCAACGGCTTTACATTCCGCCCCCCCCCCCCCCTCTAACCAACCAACCCCCCAAAACAAAAACAAAAACAAAAACAAAAAAAAGCGAAATAGCAACCTGGTGGATATTCCCAGTGTACCCACCGGTATAAGTATCAAATAAGTTGAAAACGAGAAAATATTGTCAATTTCTCAGTTTGGTGTTACAACAACAGAAAAATTAATACAACCTATCAAGGGACAATCAAATACCAGCGTCCATATTCATCGTAAGTGTAATTCAATCCTTCCTAACTACTGCGGTCCACAAAACACCAATAAAATAAATCACGAAAACTTAAAAAAAAAAAAAAAAAAAAATCTTCATTTATATCAACCCCGAAAAAAAAAAAAAAAAAAACGGAATTCAAGGTTTTGGCATGTTACGAAGACTGGCTCGATCCCTGTCATAATACTCATGTATAACATCACTCCAAGGGCTTATATAATTTCATTAACAGGTATTCCACAGTATCTTGAATTTCACAGTCTCCCTCAACACCTCTCACACCGCAGGACAAAAAGTTTTGGCTGTGCATCATTCCCACGTTTGCAAATGTCAAGCGGAACAGTGTTTCAAAAGCTGATGTTTATGACAAATGTCCAGTACATTTAATCTCTATCGCACAGTTCACAGGGATACTCTCTTGCCCACTTGAAGGACGCACACGAAATGGCAGGCGAGATCAACAAAAAATAAACAAATAAATAACAAAACAAAAAAATGAAAAGGCAGCGAAACAGGTCCTGAAATAAAATCGCTTGCAACCGGTTGCAAAAAAAAAAAAAAAAAAATAGCGCGAGAAGTCCACCCGACCACAGCAGAACGTTCACTCAACTGTCATGGTGAACAGATTATGACAAAGAGCTCCTCATCATCGTCAGCATTTACAAATGGACAAACATCACACACATTACGTACATACGAAACACACAGGAGTACACCGGATGTGACACAATGCCGATATGCTGCATACAGAGCCTTCCCCTAACCCCCCCCCCACCCCCACCCCCAAGGCTTCTACCCCCTGCACCACTGAGATAAATAGATGAATTAGATGTCTTATTACCACAGAGACAAAGGGTACGTTCAAATTTCTAATCTATAACCATGAGAGACAGAAAGAGAGAGAGAGGGGGGAGGAACACGTTCCCCTTATCTCCTGTAACTATGAATTCCTGTAATGCCAGGAAATGTGAATATCTCGTCTGAGGGGATGGGTGGGGGTCCTGGGTGGGGGCGTTGAACTTTCTCTTCCTTTTGAAAAGAAGTAGCTGCGAGAAAATTAAACCAATAGGTGGAACTGGAGAGCTTTGGCCGCCTTCTTTTCATGTATGGTAGGTACCTCCTTTTTTTTCAACCATCTAACTTACGCAAATTCAACCTTTTTTTTTTAGTGTCGGGAATGTCCGTTAACATACATTTCAGTGTGTATCTTCCATGAGAAATAATAAAAATAAAAAAGATAATAAAATATATTTCATAAAAAATCTATAAAAATTTTCATCTCTGATAACAGCCGGTAGTCACTGAATATATTGATAAAAAATAAACTCTAACGAAGTGAAAACAAATAACAAACGCTCTATGAACTGAAAGGGCAAAACCACAAAGGGGAATATTGAAGAAAATCCGTTCTTTCATAAGAACTGACAATACAAAACCAATCTTGGGAATAGAAAATTAAAAAAAAAAATTGCCCCAAGAATTGCAAATTCAGAACCCTTCTTGGAAAGAGAAAATAAAAAGCCGCTCCTAATAACTGAAAATGCAAAACCACTCTTAGGAAGGGAAAAAATAAAACCGCTCTTAGGAAGGGAAAAAATAAAACCACTCTTAGAAGAAAAAGAAAAAATTAAAACCACCTCCTAGAAGGGAAAAAATAAAACCGCTCTTAGGAAGGGAAAAAATAAAACCGCTCTTAGGAAGGGAAAAAATAAAACCGCTCTTAGGAAGGGAAAAAATAAAACCGCTCTTAGGAAGGGAAAAAATAAAACCGCTCTTAGGAAGGGAAAAAATAAAACCGCTCTTAGGAAGGGAAAAATAAAAACGCTATAGGAAGGGAAAAAATAAAAACCGCCTCTTAGGAAGGGAAAAAAATAAAAACCGCCCTTAGGAAGGGAAACAATAAAACCGCTAGTAGGAAGGGAAAAATAATTAAAACGCTCCTAGGAAGGAAAATAAAAACCGCTCTTAGGAAGGGAAAAAATAAAACCGCTCTTAGGAAGGGAAAAAATAAAACCGCTCGTAGGAAGGGAAAAAATAAAACCGCTCTTAGGAAGGGAAAAAATAAAACCGCTCGTAGGAAGGGAAAAAATAAAACCGCTCTTAGGAAGGGAAAAAATAAAACCGCTCTTAGGAAGGGAAAAATCAAACCCTTTAGAAGGGAAAAATAAACGCTCTTAGGGAAGGGAAAAAAAAAACGCTCATTAGGAAGGGAAAAAAATAAAAACGCTCTTAGGAAGGAAAAAAATAAAACACCCCTCTTAGGAAGGGAAAAAATAAAACCGCTCGGTAGAGGGAAAAAATAAAACCGCTGGAAGGGAAAAAGGAAAAAAACCGGCCTTAGGAAGGGAAAAAATAAAACCACTCTTAGGAAGGGAAAAAATAAAACCGCTCTTAGGAAGGGAAAAAATAAAACCGCTCTTAGGAAGGGAAAAAATAAAACCGCTCTTAGGAAGGGAAAAAATAAAACCGCTCTTAGGAACTCAAAGCGCAAAACAACTCACAAGATCTGAAAATACAAAGTCGCTATGAAGAACTGAAATTACAGCACGGCTCTCGGGAACTGAAGGAAAAGTCGATTAGACATGGCAGCTCCATTCGCTATTTATCAACACTCCTGGGAAGAGGCAATGGCTCTACTCGTCTTTCGGTGTTTGGATGAAACACGAGAATCTTTTGGGGCAAAACTTAGGATAGCACTGAACACTGCATGGTTATAAAGGATATACTATATATATATATATATATATATAATATATATATATATATATATATATATATATATATATATATATAATATATATATATATATAATATATATACACATAAGTCATATCACATTTCCGTGATTCATATACATATATCGAGCTACAATGTCCTTTAATATCTAATTCGCTCTACCTCGGAATTAATATATTTTCATATATGCTTAACCAAAGGGGAAATTTTTCTCGATAATAGACTTGCCTGGACCAGGGCGCGAACCCATGGAGCCTTTCAAATCCAGGAACGTCAGTGAAGCTTTTACCTACTACACCGCGGTGGTGTAGTAGGTAAAAGCTTCACTGACGTTTCTGGATTTGAAAGGCTCCATGGGTTCGCGCCCTGGTCCAGGCAAGTCTATTATCGAGAAAAAAATTCCCCTTTGGTTAAGCATATATGAAAATATATTAATTCCGAGGTAGAGCGAATTAGATATTAAAGGACATTGTAGCTCGATATATATATAATATATATATATATATATATATATATATATATATATATATATATATATATATATACAGACTATTGAGGGGAAAAATGATGAAATGAAAAACAACGCAAATCATGCTTGCATTGTCACTGTAATATTTACAGATAATTTTCTTGACAAGTAAAAAAAAAATGCGAACACAGAAACTATAGTGTATATATATGTATATATATGTATATGTATGATGTAGTATATGTATGATGTATATATATATATATATTATATATATATATATATATATATATTATATATATATATATATTATATATATATATATATATATTATATATATATATATATATATATTAATATATATACAGTACCAGTCATAATACTTTGCGTGGTAGGGAAGATGGAAGAAGAAAAATAGTACAACAAACTAAAAATATTCAGGGAAAATCAATTATTAAAGCAACCATCATAAAATTTGAAATGAATAATCACCAACTCCTGCCCTAGTACTTGATAGGCATGCCACAACGTTTAT
Organism: Macrobrachium nipponense; assembly: GCF_015104395.2. Classification (NCBI taxonomy): domain Eukaryota; kingdom Metazoa; phylum Arthropoda; class Malacostraca; order Decapoda; family Palaemonidae; genus Macrobrachium; species Macrobrachium nipponense. The sequence goes on along the minus strand of NC_061093.1, from coordinate 26,941,686 downwards.
GGACTTTCTGGAGTGTCCTGGGCATTGAATCTGAAAACCACTGCAGGAGGGACTCTTCCAGATTGTCCCAGGTGCGTTTCAAACTTTGCGCTGCAAAACGTGTCCACATTCAGTAACTTTCTTTTTATGATTGCTTAATGGTTGAAATGGCTGGGGAATTCCCTGGCTAGTCGTGGATATATTCAATTCCACAATCTCTAAGCCACAAAGTATTCTGTTTGGCGGTATGATCCCCAGTGCACGAATCTTAATCCAATGTCATTGAAAATCAGCCATTGAAATGAACAAAAATTTGGCTGAGTGAAATTGACTAATTGGGAACTTAACTAGAGCTAATGGCTCACTCACAGTAAGTGTAACTATGTGTAAGAGCTCTTCAGTAACCTGTTGGATGTTGTGACAGTTGGATGTCGAATTCTTTTCTCGTGCTCTGCCATAGCCGTTGCTAACATTATTTTGTGTGGTTGAGTGAATGTGGTTGTGTTAACAATGTCGAAATCGTATACTTCCATTGAGATATCGTGTGAGAGTGATACAACTTTATGAGGAAGGCCTTAAAACTGGTGTAATTAGCCAAAAAATTGGAGTGAAACAACGGACTGTCCAGAACATTCTGAAAACTTTTCGTGAATCGGGAGGGAAGGAACTACCTAAGGCTAGGACCAGCACTGGGAGGACCCCTATTATTAGTAAGAGGGGGTTAAGAGTTCTCGCTAGGAACATTGAGGCCTCAATGTTCCTGGCAAGAACTCTTAACCCCCTCTTACTAATAATAGGGGTCCTCCCAGTGCCGGTCCTAGCCTTGGGTAGTTCCTTCCCTCCCGATTCACGAAAAGTTCTCAGAATGTTCTGGAAAGTCCGTTGTTTCATGCCAATTTTTTGGCTAATTACACCAGTTTTAAGGCCTTCCTCGTAAAGTTGTATCACTCTCACATGATATCTCAATAGGAATCAATGTATCGGTTTTAGACATTGTTAACACAATCTCACTCACTCAACCACACAAAATAATGTTAGCAACAGCTATGGCAGAGCACGAAAAAAGAATTCGACATCCAACTGTCACAATATCCAACAGGTTACTGAAGAGCTCTTACACAGAGTTACACTTACTGGAGTGAGCCATTAGCTCTAGTTAAGTTCCCAATTAGTCAATTTCACTCAGTCGCATTTTTGTTCATTTCAATGGCATTGGATTAAGATTCGTGCACTGGGGATCATACCGCCAAACAGAATACTTTGTGACTTAGAGATTGTGGAATTGAATATATCCACGACTAGCCAGGGAATTCCCCAGCCATTTCAACCATTAAGCAATCATAAAAAGAAAGTTACTGAATGTGGACACGTTTTGCAGTGCAAAGTTTGAAACGCGCTTGGGATGATCTGGACAAGTCCCTCCTGCAGCGGTTTTCAGATTCAATGCCCAGGTCACTCCAGAAAGTCTGTAAACGTTGTGGCATGCCTATCAAGTACTAGGGCAGGAGTTGGTGATTATTCATTCCAAATTTTATGATGGTTGCTTTAATAATTGATTTTTCCTGAATATTTTTAGTTTGTTGTACTATTTTTCTTCTTCCATCTTCCCTACCATGCAAAGTATTATGACTGGTACTGTATATATATATGTAATAGATACATTTATTAAGTTTACAAGATCTGTAAATATAAACCCATGACCTGAGGTCATGGCATAAGGAGGGTTCTACGTGACCAAAGCAGACCTAGATTACGCTATGCGCTGTCTGCAGTAGCCTGATCTAGCTCAGAGCTTTGTCAACATTTTATGTTTATGATAACTTTGCACAACAACTTCCATGGGAAGCGGTTGACCTGTTAACCTACGCCGGAAACTTGTAACTTCCGAGCCGGCGGACTACGTATGTTTTTTATATGAATTGCTGAGATAGCTAATGTTCCGCTATCGACGCGATGCTTTAGAATGGCAGTTCCACGCCAACCATCAAACATATCGGTCTTCCGACCGAGCTGCATCTCCTAGTATGGAGTTACAGAATAAAGTTGTTATCTTTGTTCAACTTATCTGTTTGAATCATCTCCTTTAGTTAAGAAGAACCACTCTACTAAGATATCCAAGGAGATGGGAGGAACCAGAAATACTTACGAATGACAGTCGTAAGGAGAACACAAAAAAAGTCTATCGTCAAGAGATAAGACTTACAATGTGGTGGCAGCGGTGGGATACTCTCTTGTTCCAACGGAATCTGATGAAATCCTTTTAGTAAGTCTAGGCTTGTGAAATATTTATTCTGACCTAGTAAGGATAGGATATCATCGGTACATGGTACTGGGAATCTGTCAGGGATTGTTTCTTCATTTAAACGACGAAAATCTACGCATATCCGCCAAGTTCGATCTTTTTTCGGTACTACTATTAACGGAAAATTATAAGGGCTGTTTGATTTCCTAATGACTCCTTCTTTTAACATTTTACCTACTTCCTCTGTTATCTCATTCTGAAATTTCATAGGAAGTCGGTACGAAGGTACATAAATTACTTTCTGTTTGTCCTTGAGCCTTATTTGATGCTCGATGACATCCGTTTTTCCTAAGGTTCCATCCGTAGTGGAAAAAACATCATGATATTTAGTTAAAAGATTCAAGAATTTCTGCTGAATTTCTTCTTCTTGAATGTCCTTATCGATTTTGTTCTTTATAGATTGCAAAAGGGTTTCATCCGCAACTGATTGAGCGTGATTTATCTCAGCTACGGTAAGAATGCGATGTTTATAGACTTCGGCATCCAAGATATGTTGATTTTTGTGATTACTAAAGTGGTATTCAAATGATTACAGACTTCGATGTTACATTGTTGTTGTGAGCCGACTGTATAAATGGCTTGTGTGACGGATAATCCGTGTGTTTTCAGTTTCGGAAAGGATTAATGTTTCAGATCCTGGCAAGGTTCTCTTTACACGCACTAATATATTTGAAGTTACGTTAGGCTCGAGAGTTTGCGTGCAAGCTGATATTACGGGTGAGCGAGAGTTCTGTTGGGTTGCCTGTATTATTTCTTGGTTCATGAGACAGGTGATTGGTTCCGTAATGTAAGTGACAACTCTGTCTGTCTCTTTATTATCTAAAACTGATTTTAGGGTATTAGAAGACCTATAGAATTTCCCTTTGATATACACGCCATGTTTTGCAGGTGCTAAGATAATATTTTGAGTGCCCATAGACGGGTATCCGATAATTACTGCAGGATACATATTAATGTTTTGTACAACGACAAAGGTATCAGCAAACGTGCGCTTACCGACCTTGTACTGTACATGAGTTACGCCCACAACATTTAATTCATTATTCCCTATGCCTGAGAGCCTTATTCCGGACTTTTCTATAGGGAAATTTGAAAAGAGTAAACGATGAGTCCTTAAATCCATGATATTACGTGGACTACCAGAATCAAAGAACAAAGTGAATGACTTATGGTCCAAATTTACTGCATGTAAGGTTGGTCGCAACTCGTCTTGACTAATAATTGCATGAATTTGTTGCAAATCTACGGGAACCTGCACAGATTTTTTTGATTCGGCCGTGTGTTATCTCCTCACCTCATGCCTATTAAAGATCTGACGTTAACTTTGGAAAACGGACGGGAGAAGCTAGGTTATATTCCTTTATTAGACGCCCATAAAGTAGAGTTCTATTATAGCCTAAAATATCAGTCAGCGTGAAAATTATAGAATTATGATCACAATTCCTTTTGATTCTTCCGATGCTTGGCAATCATACAAAATAGCACCGTTTCCTACTTTCATGACGAATAACTCAATCCCATAATATCCAATTTAACGGGGCATGTACTGATTTCTTCTGATAAGAAATCATTTACAGTCATTAACGACTTAGATAAACTCACTCACTGTTCAGAAGCCATGAATAATAAAATTTGTACAGCTGACTCTTTTGAATTCTATCCTATATCAACGGATTCATGTGAGTTAGGCATAGTGCTAAACGGCTCTCTCTCTCATACAAGCGAAGGTTGTCTGGGGAAACTTTATCCCTTTTACGGTAATAAATTCAATTACAGGATGAATAATGGTTCCTGGATCCGTTATGATAAAGCCGGATTCGACGTAGTGTGTCCGGACGGTACCAACGCCCATGCCCCTATCTTCGTAGCAGCCGATGGTTGTACGGGGACATCTACAAACTACACCGTCAGAGGGGTCAACACGATAATACGTGAGAAGGCGTATTTCGCAAACTACACGTGGGCTTCCACAATCATCCCGTCACTACCTCTCCCATACAACGCGCGAGTGGCTCATCGTTTGACGCAACTGGCTGAGATGACCCACGCATCACCGACTTATGCAGGTGGAGAAAATCTTCGCTACTACATTCTGCTAGCCGTGTTCAGCGTGACGGCCATATTGGTTATCGCCGTCAACATCTTTGCTTGGCGTAGGCTGAGGCGTAAACAGAAGGATCTCCAAGGGAACGTATTGGCCCGTCTAGATGATGTACCCGTTAAACTCGAGTCGTTTGCGTTTAGGGCCGCCTGAACCTGGCCACTTCAGTTCGTGCCTAGGGAACTGTCTGGAATTGTGTTGTGTGTGAAAAGCGGTCCGTATGCTGGCAAAAATGTAGGACAAGAAAGACTCACGCCTTTGCATTTGAACAGTTAAGGTATCTCCAGGGCGCCTAATAAAGCATTATAGCCCAATATTATACAATATATTCCTAAAGGTATTTTTCGGGCACCTAAATAAAATATATCAGCCCTATATATTGCTTTTCTGCAGATTTCCATAGTTATACTATTATACCATTGTACAATTATATTTATCTATCACAAAGAGTGTCAAGTACTCTTTAACAATTATCCATGATCATGCTATAATCATTATTAGTAACCATTATTCTTAATCAGGTTACCTGTTATCATATTAATCATGTATACATGTTAATCTTTTGATTTTTACCTTTTTATTGTTTTTGGGTACCTAATCATTATTATTACCAAACATGGATCTATATTTTCCATGCATTTATCTTTGTTTATGAATATGTCAACAAAGGGTATGTAACAGAACCTTTTTATGCATTTAATCACTTATTATGTTATACCTAGACGTATGTTACGAGCACGCTCCTATGAACAATGTTTAAAGTAATTTTTTTTGTTATTCAAGGCTTGAATAGGTAGCAGTCCGAGCCTAATGTAATAGATACATTTATTAAGTTTACAAGATCTGTAAATATAAACCCATGACCTGAGGTCATGGCATAAGGAGGGTTCTACGTGACCAAACAAAGCAGACCTAGATTACGCTATGCGCTGTCTGCAGTAGCCTGATCTAGCTCAGAGCTTTGTCAACATTTTATGTTTATGATAACTTTGCACAACAACTTCCATGGGAAGCGGTTGACCTGTTAACCTACGCCGGAAACTTGTAACTTCCGAGCCGGCGGACTACGTATGTTTTTTATATGAATTGCTGAGATAGCTAATGTTCCGCTATCGACGCGATGCTTTAGAATGGCAGTTCCACGCCAACCATCAAACATATCGGTCTTCCGACCGAGCTGCATCTCTAGTATGGAGTTACAGAATAAAGTTGTTATCTTTGTTCAACTTATCTGTTTGAATCATCTCCTTTAGTTAAGAAGAACCACTCTACTAAGATATCCAAGGAGATGGGAGGAACCAGAAATACTTACGAATGACAGTCGTAAGGAGAACACAAAAACAGTCTATCGTCAAAGAGATAAGACTTCTTATATATCTATATATATATATATATATATATATATATATATATATATATATATATATATATATGGACGGAAGGATTAGATATTTTAAGTGGCTAGGATCCAACTGTTTACTTAGCAACGTGACCTACAGCTTATTGTGGGATCCGGACTACATCGAGAAATGAATTTCTATCACCAGAAATAAATTCCTCTAATTCCTTGTTGGCAGAGTGGGGTATCGAACCCGAACCCTGAGATCAGTAGTCGAGCATGCAACAGACTCGTCCGACGAGGAACTTCCAAAATGAACAATCTTCCTTTATTTCCAAAAAGAACATTTTCCTTAATTTCAAAAAAGAAACATTTTCCCTAATTTCCAAAATGAACAATCTTCCTTAATTTCCAAAAATACAAATTTTCCTTAATTTACAAAAAGAAAAATTTTCCTTAATTTACAAAAATAAAAATTTTACTTAATTTACAAAAAGAAAAATTTTCCTTAATTTACAATAAGGAAAAATTTCCTTAATTTACAATAAGGAAAATTTTCCTTAATTTACAATAAGGAAAATTTTCCTTAATTTCCGTAAATAAAAAAATTTACCTTAATCTTTGAAAGAAAAAATTCCCTTCTATTTCCAACAACAAAAATTACCTTCAATTTCCAACAAGAAAAAGTTCCTTAATTTCCAACAAGAACATTGTTCCTTAATTTCCTTCAAAAAAATTTCTCTGCATTTCTAATAAAAAAAAATTCTTAGTTTAATTTCCACCAAGAAAATTTTTACTTAATTTCCACCAAGAAAATTCTTATTTAGTTTCCACCAAGAAAATTCTTACTTAATTTCCACCAAGAAAATTATTACTTAATTTCCACCAAGAAAATTCTTACTTAATTTCCAACAAGCAAACTGTTCCTTAACTCCAGAATGTCCAAAAAGAAAAACCACGCAAATAATGCTTCATTCTCACCAAAAATATGAAAGCCCAGCAAAAAAAAAAAAAAAAAAAAAAAAAAAAACTCCTAGCCCTTAAAAAAATATATAGATAATCAAGATGCCGATATTCTAAACCACAGATTACCCTTATTGGCGTTTACCTCAGCCTTGCATGAAACAACGCCATCTTTCCTGCTGGAGTAATTGAATAGAAAATCGTTTTATCGATCCCAGTTCCGAAGACCATTCCTGCACGACACCCAACAAAGAATATGACGATTAATTCGCTCGCATATCCTTTCGGAAGGAAGGTCGGCTATCGTCCTTTTATAAACCGTCCTTGGCTGCGGATGGTATACGATGGCGCCTGGCCTCTCTCTCTCTCTCTCTCTCTCTCTCTCTCTCTCTCTCTCTCTCTCTCTCTGTTACTTTATTTTCTTGCACTCGGACAACAATATAGGAAAAAAAATTCTCTTATATATCTTCCACTGAAACAGATATGCATATATCTTCCTCTAAAACACAATTTTCTAGTAAAATATGTTTCTCTCTAAATCTCTCTCTAATAATCTTCCACAAACACCAAAAGTACACTACAAAATGTTCCTCTCTCTCTCTCTCTCTCTCTTCTCTCTCCTAAAACACTAATGTACACGTAACACATGTTAAAACAATTTAAACCACTATTAACGCATAAAAATATAAAAAAAAGAATTATTAGGAACGTGCGCAACAAAACCTTATCCTGGAAGGTTTTAACACAGAGGCGAATCAATGATGATGATGCTGTGACGAGGTCTCCTCCTCCTCCGCGCGTCAATAATACCACGCACGTGGCAAAGCGGAAACAATCAATAATTTGGGGGAAACAGAACTGGCAGCGGCCAGCACGCCACCAAACGGTAAGATACGTCGATATAGTCTTGAAAACGCCAATACTTCACAAAAGCAAACAAAGAACATTTGGCTGGTGACGACAGGGATTTTAGGAGAGCGCACACACATGCATAACATAATTACAAATAAAGTATATATATATATATATACATATTATGATATATATATATATATATATATATAATTATATAATATATACACACACATACATATATATATATACATACACACATATATATATACACATATATATATACACACACACACACATATACTATATATATATATATATATATATATATATATATATATATAATTAAGACGCTCAAGGATACTATTGAGTAACAAAGTTCACTTTTATTGGCCAATTTCTTGGAAATAATCAGATTTTCAAATCTAAAATGCCATATAAAATGAGGAAAAATATTGTTTAAAAACGCACAGTATATATTTAAATTAAAAAAACTACTAGAGACTATTAAAAAAACTATAACTACAAAGAACAAGATGCAAAAGGATAAGATGCAATGTACTCTGAATTCTTGGAAAAAAAAAAAAAGATGCAATGTACTCTGAATTCTTAAAAAAAAGTTTATCCATCTGAGAAAATACAACTGAGAGAATTAGATGCGATTACTAAACATATGAAACGAAAAAAGACCAACAGACCATATATCATATTTCATCGTCTATATTGGCCAAAGTTTCAGGACTCATAACAATTTCACGGCTAGAAGGACACGAACAAAACAACAGGAAAAAAAATTACTAGCACAAAAATTCTTAAAATCAAATAAATCCTTTCAATATAAAAATATATACATGAATCGCAAAAACTGAAGGCAGTGACAAAAAATGCAAAGGCACGAGTAATAAAAATGGGTTAAAAGACCAAGTTCTAAAATAAAATTCATGAGAAAAAAAAATCTTCGAACTAGCTGAAAATTAAATTTAGCAGGTTATGGAGGCCAACCTACGCGGAACACGCTAGAAAATTTAATTAAAAGAAAAAGCTGAAAAACGAAGAATTGAAAAGACAGGTTTAGGTGAATTTAGAAAGGTTCAGAATTTTGCAGATGCTCTAAAAGGCTGAGTTATAATTTTGAAATTCTTGTGCAAGCAGCCTCCTTCAGACTCTTGGTGGAATCTAAAGAAAATTCCGAAAATATTTCCGATATTATAAAAAAATACAGGCACCCAAAGAACGCCACAAATGAGGGCGTTAAACCATATATTCGAAGGTGAATCCCGACACAATGAATTCATCAATGAGATTTGAAATTCACAACCAAAACATATCCAGTAATTAATAAAGCAATACCATGAACACAGACACAGTTATCAAGAAAAAATTGTGAAGGAGCTTTGGGAGTAAACACTGACTGAACACCCACAAATTTTGTCACAACCCAACAATAAAGACAAAATCTATTGTAACTGTATTTTATTTTCAACATACTTCACCTCAGTTCCTTTCAAAGAGGAAAATACAAAAATAGTCACAGACGAACAAAATTTTTCTTAAGCTACATCCACACACTGAAACTGGAATTGAAAAGAGATACCCACGCAGATGTCAAGCCAAAATTCCACATAAGTAAGTAGAGGCCTTGTTGTGTATTATTAGCAGACAATACCTAAGAATACGATACATGATAAAGCAAGGGAATATCGAGAAAAATCACTTATTTACCTTTTCCGCATGAATATTTTTCCTTGCGACAAAGAGAATTTAAAGTCAAATTTCAACCATTCTGTTAAGCTACAACCCTTTTCTCGCATTTCCGAATCTTTCACATAAACCTTTGCGATATCAAATCACATATATTTTCATTAAGGAAGCATTTGCGATTTCTCTATTTTTCTAGCATTTGCCATGTTAAGACTTGACACTTTACACCCTGTCCACCTTCCATCTTAAACAAAATAAATGAATAAAAAAAAAACACACACACACACAAACGAAAACGAAAGAAATTTTGACCACCACTGACTAAAATCAATTCCGTACTGATATAAGTAACTTCACAAGTCCACTTATAACTGTCGGCATGTCCTAATCTCCTTTAAAGTGTGACCACATCTTATCAAAGAACGATATGGTCTAATCTCCAAACAAGATAACATCACCCTCTCAGGCGGAAGGCCTTCATACAAGACAGTACTCACTGCCACCATTAGATTTGAAATATTTACACTTGTGTCAGTAATAACGACAACATAGCGAGTTTGCAATCTGTGATCTGGTTGCTGAGTAATTCATAGAACACAGAAATCTGTTTGTTTATACACAATATAAACATCCATAAAATGAGGTTCGAAACTTGTATCCGTTTCTGCTAACCAACGCAGGAAAACTTGGATAAAAATCATGCATCAATTCAAGCACAAACAAATTCTCATAACTTTCCAAGCAAGATTACAGGATAAGAATTCCACAGAAGTACTCTGAAGTACCCAAGAAGGGTACCGTTGGTTGTCTTTAAGTTTTCCTTTTATTAAACTTGACAAATAATAGAAAGTTTCTTCATTAGACCTTTGTGGATCTTAATTTAAACTGGCCATTGAGAAATACTTCTCACCGTGTTAGCAATGCTTGTAACCCATTACTTATTAAGCATCATGAGAGAGAGAGAGAGAGAGAGAGAGAGAGAGAGAAGCAGGAGGAGAGACGAGAGAGAGAGAGAGCAGAGAGGACTATCTACCTTTAAAGCAGCTGCACCCAACACCTCTGACTCACACCGTCTCCTCCTCCTCCTCCCCCTCCTGCTCCTCCTCCCGTTCCTGCTCCTGCTCCCCTTCGGAGGGCCACCCACCACAAAAGCACACCAATGCCCCTCCCAACAAATGCTCTTATGAAACGATTCCCAAGAAATTAAACGACAAGGGCACCGGAAACGCGCATTATACCACAATTGAAAACATAAAATGCATATACTGGGAAAATAACAAACTTCTAAATACTGGGGCACGAGTGATCAATAACAACCGGTTTGCGCAAATACTGTAACTATAACTATGATCATATATATATATATATTATATATATATATATATATATATATATGTATGTATATATTTATATTATATACATAGACTTGTATATAACGTATATGTATACCTGCATAAATATATATACATATACATATATATATATATATATATATGTGTGTGTGTGTGTGTGTGTGTGTGTGTGTGTGTGTGTGAGGTAATTCCAATGCATACATAATCACGTTCATGCTTAATCTAACATATATTGCCATTTTTTTTTTTTTTGCATCAGTGAGAGAGAGAGAGAGAGAGAGAGAGAGAGAGAGAGAGAGAGAGAACATCCACGCTCACACGCATAAAACAACCAAACAAGCAACCTGAACAATTGTTTATATATAACATATAAAATACATCCATATGCACAGCATAGAGAGAGAGAGAGAGAGAGAGAGAGAGAGAGAGAGAGAGAGAGAGAGAGAGAGAGAGAGAGAAATTTCATTTACCAGGTTGACGTTTCAATCCCGTCAAATCCTTGGGCAGTGCATGTGAGTGAAAAGAGAGTGCAAAGCCTTACGTAATATCACAGCAGGAAAATTCAATTGTTTACCCAAAGCTATTCTGTAGAGGACAAAAGGGAGGGGGTTGGGTAGTGGGTATGGGGAGGGGGAATCAAATGCCCTAAAGAGACACATCTGAAGGGGCCCAATGCACTGCAACTAACTGATGGACGCTATTCAAGAGATGCAAAAGGCAAAGACCATGTTCTTGGAATCAATATATATATTTTCAAATCAATCCAAATGAAAAAAAAAATCGAAATCTATGTAAGTTAATAATACCATTAGTTTTTTGAACGAATCCCGCTTACCTTCGTCTTCATATGGACTAAACAATTCTAACACATCAAAGACAAGCATTGATGATGATGATGGTGATGATCAAAGTATAGAGATAATGAAAATGGTTAAGTATAAAAATAAAGACAGGCATTTATTAATTCACCTCGTCGGACAGGCATTCAAATAATTGCAAAGTCTTTTATGATGTGGAAAAAGAGCAACTGGTTAATCAAAGTGCTACCATTGGTACACTGAAATTTTTACAACGTGAGCATATGGTCTGCACTACTGCTATGGCAGCATTTATATGGACATGGCCAAAGAAAATGGAGAAAGTCCTGGGTATGCAAAGATTCATAGCGTTACGCAGAGGTAACGTCTAAAAGCTATATGAAAAAAAAAAAAAAAAAAAAAAAAAAACATGGAAGTAGGAGAGAGAGAGAGAGAGAGAGAGAGAGAGAGAGAGAGAGAGAGAGAGATGAGATTGAAGGGCGGGCACTCATTTTAGATCTATGCATTCTATCCTAAGAACGAAGGTGATGACGAAGAATGATGTAATTACTTCGAAGTCACCCCTAAGCGTCGGCAGCATACAAAAGAAAACGAAGTTTTACTACTAATTTTACAAGGGGCAACTACACTATCCCGATAGATCACCCGACTTGAACAAGACTGCCATTTACACATTTCGCTTCGCAGGCATTGCTCTGTATTGGTAAAAGAATAGTTATAAACAACCAACGAATCTAAGTCAAACAACTAATAAATCTACGTCATATGTAAAATAAACTTACAGAACAAAGTGAGTTAAAGCAGAGGTCATTCACCAGCTTTGTTTCACGAAGTTCCAGTCAACCGAGACAACACAAGAAATGTTTTTATCAACACAGAAAAGTTCCCGCGATCCACACAAAGCAATCAACACAAGCAGCATGATTTCAATGACGGTTATGCATAAGACATCCTAATAACACTATTAACATACAATGACGGTTATGTATAAGACATCCTAATAACACTATTAACATACTATATCCTAACGTATCGAAGAAAAGTTAGGACTTAAAACGCGAGTACCTGAGAAATTATAGCGTCAAAAACACTGCAAAATACAAAAAACTCCTTCCCTTAATGGAAAAGCGGTCACGTCCCAAAGGGCTGACATGCCTGTTTCCCTTTTATTTTTATTTTTTTTTCCTGAAGGGATTAACCAAATGAACGACGAACCAGAAAGCACCGGCAGTACAAAATATTATTATGTTTCACAACCGCGAAATCTTTTCTCTTCTGATTATGAGAAAAAAGGCTAAATCTACATTAAAGCTCAACAATAGTGGTTAACGTTATATAAGACTCCCTTTACCGCTACCAATTTGTTTGTATGGTGTTTTGACGTTGCATGGAACCAGTGGTTATTCAGCAACGGGACCAACGGCTTTACGCGACTTCCGAACCACGTCTAGAGTGACCTTCAATCACCAGAAATACACCTCTCTCACACCTCAATGGAACGTCCGAGAATCGAACTCGCGTCCACCGAGGTGGCAGGCCAAGACCGTACCGATCACGCCACTGAGGCGCTTCACCACCACCAGTTCATTAACTGTCTTTTAACAGAGAAAAATTCCTTGGGGGAATTTACTATTATATTTTTCCCTAGTTTTCCTGTCGGTACCTACACGCATTGAAAAAAAAATAATTACCTTCTTCTAAAAGAATATCAAATGGCAAATTAAAATTGACTAACTTACTCCAAAAGAATATCAAATATCAAATTAATAACTAACTCTAAGGCAAAGATAATTGACTAATTAAGTCAGCTTGCGGTCTTATACGCTTTAAAATTTCGACAGAGTATCTCCTGCCGGCTTTCTTATTATAGTATACAAGCCATTCCATGCGCCCTCCCACCATCCCTCCGACAGCCAACTCCTTCCTTAAATTTACGACTCGCAGGGAATTTTGTGTCAAAAAGCTCACTCGATAACACAAGTCTTCGGGGTTCCAAGCCACACATTATTTCCAACTCTCTCTCTCTCTCTCTCTCTCTCTCTCTCTCTCTCTCTCTCTCTCTCTCTCTCTCTCCATACATAAATATATATATCAGAGGTTGAATTACTCTCTCTCAATACATATTCATAAATCAGCGCTTGAGTATCTCTCTCTCTCTCTCTCTCTCTCTCTCTCTCTCTCTCTCTCTCTCTCTCACACACGAATCGGCGCGTAAATTGTAGCGTGTTGGGTATACGTACATGAACACCACCAAAGAATTCTCTCAGAACGTGCGCGTTCATGAGTATACCTCCAAGAAATAAAGGCAAAGGACTGATAAGCGAGCATTATTTCAAAGCGCTATATACCTAACAAATCATAAGAGGGAACTAATATAAAATAGGTTTTCTATGCAAATGTAAGCACAAGAAAAGCAACAACCGTACCAGAAAACTCCACTAACTTTTGGTAAAAAACCACTACCATAAAATGACGTAGAGAATAATTATCGTGAAATTAAAAGACAAAGAAAATTGCTGTCATGAAATTAAGACTCAGGAAATCACAATAATGAAATTAAGACAAGGATGTATAATCTTGAAATAAAAGATGCATGAAAATGTCTAAATCCTTTATATGACTTTTAAGCCAAAGCATAAATAACGGGTGTTGATAATAAAGCTTTTTTTTTAGAGAGAGAGAATATGAGATGAAAAGAACCATTAGTTGATTGAAACGAAAATAAACTCTAAGATACATGACATTTAACGCTCGGTGTAGGCATTTTGTAAGGTTAAGGAAGAACTATCTAAAGTTAAAAATTTGGACAAAAAAACACCTGTACAGAGAGAGAGAGAGAGAGAGAGAGAGAGAGAGAGAGAGAGAGAGAGAGAGAGAGAGAGAGAGGGCGTCTGCAAAGCACTAATTCGCTGGTGGCAGAGAACATCGCAGAAACAAAGGTACTCCACTTATTAATGCTCAAAATCCTCCCTTTGAAGAGGACCTGTGGGAAGACTCTTCTGTTTCAACCTCCACAGACCTGACACAACATGAACGACCCAAGCTGCGCTCTTCGACCTTAGCGGCAAATACCTCCCAGCACTATATCGATGTGCGAAGAAATAATTGAAAGGGAATTGAAAGGGAATCGAAAGAGGTCCTCACTTCTAAACTACAATGTTATAGAAAACGCGTGAAAAGAAATTTATAACCCGTCTCTATCTTCTGACGAGAATTCAATAACCAAGTAAAAACTGCGCCGAAGTTTCTTCGACGCAATCGAGTTTTCTATACAGCCGCTACAGCGTATAATGAAGGTAACGAAAATAGATTTCTATTTCGATGGTCTCAGTATAATGCTGTATGAGCCGCGGCCTTGAAACTTTGCCAGAAGCACGTTCGTGGCTAACTTTACCTTAAATAAAATAAAAACTACTGAGGTTAGAGGGCTGCAGTTTGTTAAGTTTGATGATTAGAGGATGGATGATCAACATAACACATTGCAGTCCTCTAGCCTCAGTAGTTTTTAAGATCTGAGGCCGGACAAGAACAAGTGCGGACGGACAGACAAAGCCGAATAAATGGTTTTCTTTTACGGAAAACTAAAACTGACAGCGCAAAATTCTTCAAAAAGGCCATCATTTCCTCAACACTTTAGTCCAACGGCGAATGTCTTGCCCCAATTCTTGCCCAATAAGTTTGATTTTGATTTGATTTATATAGAGTTTTGGCATTATGCCAAGCACTGGGGCGACTATGGCCATACAGCGCTGAAACGGAAATTGACAATAAAAGGTTTGAAGGCGTAACAGGAAGAAAACCTCGCAGATGCACTATGAAACAATTGTTAGGAGAGGGTGGACAGTAAGACCGAAGAGAATATGAACGGAGGTACAGTAACAGGAATGAAAATAGTTGCAGCTAGGGGTCGAAGGAACGCTGCAAAGACCCTTGAGTAATACCTACATTGCACCGATTGAGGTACACTGACGGCATTGACCCCCTACGAAGGTCTTGCCCTATAAGGATCTCGGTGAGATTCTCACCATCATCACTTCATTCAGGAGAGATCTAGAATATCTCAACCGATTACTCACTCAAAGTTGATAGTCAGAATCCCCGGATATCCTGCCTGGTGGGCCAAGATGCGACGCCGAAC
The DNA here is from genome assembly GCF_015104395.2 of Macrobrachium nipponense. NCBI lineage: Eukaryota > Metazoa > Arthropoda > Malacostraca > Decapoda > Palaemonidae > Macrobrachium > Macrobrachium nipponense. The sequence goes on along the minus strand of NC_061093.1, from coordinate 26,926,141 downwards.
TTTATTTTAGCGACCCGAACACAGGATGTAAATCCAAGATGATCTGGCACAATCCAAAGCCAGGTCCGATATTGCTTTCAATAACCTTTACAATTAATAGAACACAAAACTTGGCCAAAGGCAAAGCGCTGGGACCCATGAGGTAATTCGGTACTGAAAGCAAATTTGATAATAAAAAGGTTTGAAAGGTGTAATAGGAGGAAAACGTCGCAGTAGCACTATGAAACAATTGTTAGGAGAAGGTTCAAAGTTGAAGAGAGATAATATGAACGGAGGTACAGTAAAAGGAGTGAGAGGGGTTGCAACTACGTGCCGCAGGGAGGCTGCAAAGAACCTGAAGTAATGCCCTCAGTGCACCGCACAAGGTGCATTGACGGCACATCACCGAGCGCCCCCCTCCCCCCACCCGTTATTAATTAATGACCAAACCCGCATAAGGGAGGATCACGGCGAGGTAATCACTCAACCACCCCTGGAAGGGTCCAATCCAACTATAAATAAATTCATCGGATGAAAGACGACAGAAATAAATACTAGAAGGGGTCAAACTCTTCATTTTCCCTTTTATATAGAAAAACTTAATCGGAAAATGGTTAATTGCCCCAAAGACTGAATAGGCCGATTTTAAAGATTTTGGTTTGAAACCTAGACAAAAAGGGGTAATTGCACCATTCGATGCTACTTTGTTAATTGTTTGTTAATGACTTAAAATCATATATACATTTTCAGTGAGTTTCTAATATGACAATCTCTCATTACCTGCGACAAAACTCAATTCCAATTCAAAAACACATTAATTTGTCCTTCAACAACGTTCCTCAAACAATTCAATTCATTGCCTTACTATGCATTTCGCTATTCCTTCTTTCACTATTCAAAAGTGCACGTTCCAATACAATACTCTATATTCTAATGAGGGTCCAGTAAATAAAAGAACGTAACACCCCCCACCCCCACCCCAACCTCACCAAAGAGCATTAATTATCGTAAAATTTTCCTTGAGTTTCGTTCGGATTTATATATAAAAAAAAAACTTCTTACTGAGGGTGCTGTACCCTTCAGTTCGTGGTTGGTAAAAATTCAAACCTACTGACCTCAACAAGAGTATAATGAAGTGAATATCGCATGTCAAAAAACGCTAGTCATTGCCAATATAGATTTTTAACTGGGACATGTCATATTGACAGACGTCGCGACTGCAGCAAGCGGTCGACTTGGATACCTGTACTTGAAAATTAATATTTCCTGAGAGGTACCAGCATCATGCACGCAACCTGAATACCACACACCAGACTCTCGCGCGCCAACGTGTCTCCTCTCCCCAAGTAAAGAAGTCTTCTCTTTACCATGACCTATCCTAAGCTAACACTTCTTTATGCCTAAGCATAACCAACCCCAATATTTTCAGACGACAATATCAGTCAAAACGTACTCCAACCCCAATGAGAGAGAGAGAGAGAGAGAGAGAGAGAGAGAGAGAGAGAGAGAGAGAGAGAGAGAGAGAGACTTTTCAACATGCTAGATACTCTGGGTCATGAATGGTTGCCCTAGAAAAGTATTCGCATTCAAACTCCCAAAAAACTGGAAATTTCCATAAAATTTGAAAGCGGGGCAATTTCACTCAAAAACACTTCAATTCATAAGTATTTTATGCTCTTCACCCACGTCTTTTGCAGGAATGCTACCTATGCATCTACCTCAGTAAGAGTTACGCCTCTATCTCTTAAAACCTCAACTTTGGGAATGAGAACCTTCAAGAGCCACACTGAAACTTTGGGAATGAGAACCTTCAAGAGCCACACTGAAACTTTGGGAATGAGAACCTTCAAGAGCCACACTGAAACTTTGGGAATGAGAACCTTCAAGAGCCACACTGAAACTTTGGGAATGAGAACCTTCAAGAGCCACACTGAAACTTTGGGAATGAGAACCTTCAAGAGCCACACTGAAACTTTGGGAATGAGAACCTTCAAGAGCCACACTGAAACTTTGGGAATGAGAACCTTCAAGAGCCACACTGAATAAAACAGACTCAGCGTCACTAATCACTAGTTCCAGTGGCTAAGGAAGACAACATAAAATATTTTAAGGTTAAAATTCAATGGTCACGGTTAATATACCTCTTTAAACAAAGGGGGAAAAAAGAGCAAGGGGAAAAAGTGAATATTCTTTTCTATAAAAAAAAAATCTGTATAGCGATCAATTCCACATCATGAAGTATGATGTGATATCACTGATATGTAATGCAGTCACGCAATAAGTCAGGCCACACTATCATTAAGGTGTAAATGCAACTAGAAAAACACGTGACGAAAAAATAAATAGCAAAAAAAAAAATTAAAGGTAAAAAAAGGAGTGAATTTAATGTCATTTTTCTGTCCCAAAACGAATTTTGTGAGGAGTGACATAAACATGAAATCCCAAGACAGAAAAGCCGTGAAACGTCCGACCACTAAACTCTGGTCTAATATACTTGAGTGCCCCGCTCTTCAATTCAATTATCTGGTCAAGCCACCTACCAAAGATAATGGGATTTTTTCCGCACATAATAATAATAATAATAATAATAATAATAATAATAATAATAATAATAATAATAATAATAATTAACAACAGAAGTTTTACGATAAAATCTGCTAACTTCACACTAATGTTTTTATTAATAATTTATCTTGGAGAATTATCTTCTCTGAGCAATGCAAATTTTTAGCTAAATCGTTATTGTTGATTTTTTAAAATTTGCGTGTGTCGTAGCCAGACTACTGGACGGATGGAAATCATCTTAACTTCATGCAGTAAAAATGTAAAAATATGCTTTAAATAAACAAAAATTATTCCATGTTTTTAGTTTTCTGTAAAAGAAAACTACTGAGAATTGCAGCCCTCTAGCCTCAGTAGTTTTTATTTATTCAAGTTTCATGGACCGCGGCTGAGAGTTTCCTGGGCCGTGGCTGAGAGATTCATGCAGCATTATACACTGCAGAAAACTCCATTGCGCTAAGATACTCCGGCGCATTTTTTTCGTATTTAATCTTTTTTTATGATTAGTGAACTCACGGGAAGTGGGGCGAAACTATTAGGTTTATGCTGGTGGTGTTTAGGAACATTCTTCTCCCAATGATGCTCTATTTCGCTTTCCAAGTTCAGTGCTTCACATTCTCCTGGTGCCCTGAACTTTTAGCGTGTGGATGCTACCGACACACAGCGCCTGAGTAACACGAGGTTACATTCACAACATGCGCAAAAATATCTCTACAACATACACCACACGTGAGAAATATGCGAATATTACAAAATCACTAGACGTGTTACGAAGACTGACAAACTCCGGAACACACATATCGTCCTCTCCGGCAACATCTGAGCATTGCAAGTTCGTGTAATTGGCACAGACGTTACTATATAAAATGCCGTTGTCTTAATGCAAGTTGAGTTGCTTATTCGTGCAAAGGCCTAAGGGATGGGAAACCTAATGTCAAAATCTAGGGACAATCGGACACGGACCAAAAGGTGTTCGGAGGGAAATATAAGAGAGGTCTACGGTTCTAGGCTTAAGTTCCTTCAGCATAAAGAGTATTAGATCTTTTTCTTGGGAAGGAAAAGTAATGGGATAGCCACCCTTTCTCATCATAAACGACTAGTTATCAAAATAATATTCTCTCTCAATTACGCAAGGAAAATTGCAGTGGAAGTCACAGTCATACACCAAAATACATATGACATTACTAAGAACATATTCATACCGGTATTTACAATATATATATATATATATATATATATATATATATATATATATTATATATATATATAAGAACATATTCCTATCGGTATTTGCAAAATACACACACACACACATATATATATACATACTATATATATATATATATATATATATATAATATATATATATATATATATATATATATATATATAAATCTAATACACACACTCAGAATTTAATTTAATGTTCTCAAATTTACCTTGTATTCGATTCCTTTTACGGGGAGCATCACGATGAAAGGCGGAAGATCCAATTCCAAAACAAATCAACATACGAGAAACCGTAATCACCCAACATACGATCGTTATGAGCCTCCAAATAACAATCTCGTAACAAAACCAAGCACTCCCAAGACTACGCCATTCTCTGCGCGTGACTAAGACTCCCATCAAAACAAAAAAAAAAAAGCACCTCTTCAGCGTCATTCAGTGGGCCACCAACACTTCCAGTGCGCAGTATCGCATTCCACGACCCCTTATCAGTCACTGGAAGAAAGAGGAAACTTGGTCAACGAACAGAGAGGCCGTTGCAGATGGTGTTGCCAAAACACGAAGATCAAAAGGGGAACATCCCGCAGGCACCAATCCCCAGATGTTCAACCAACAGGCATTTCATTAATTCAGGACGCCGTGTCTCTCTCTCTCTCCATGCGGGATATGACGCCATTCCATCCTCCATCGTTCCCAACAAACCTTTACCTTGCTGACTTTGCTGGTTGTTGTCCCTCTGAGATACACATCCGAATATATGCTTCCTCTTATATCATATCAAATATATATATATATTATATTATATATATATGTATAATATATAATATATATATATATATAATAAATATATATATATATTTATTTATATGTATATGATATATATAAAATTTTTTTTTTTTTTTATATATATATATAATATATATATATATATATATATATATATATAATTTATATGTATATATATATAATTAAATATATATATTATATAATATATTAAATATTATATATAATTATATCTAATATATATATTTATATATAATATATATATATATATATGTTATATCTTTCACAAATATTCTGTGCATTAACACAATTAATAATAGGACCTCATTTAAAATGGATGAGAGAGAGAGAGAGAGAGAGAGAGAGAGAGAGAGAGAGAGAGAGAGAGAGAGAGAGAGAGTCAACTTTAAGCCATTTCTCTTGTGAGGTGGTTAAAAAAAGAATAAATAAAGTGGCTACCAAGACACACAAAAGGGTGAACTCCTTTAATGCACAAATATGATCAAAATCCTTTAAATCTATTGGGTGGAGTTGCAAAGAGAAGAAGATGGGAGGGGCACACCCACCAACAACGGACAGACAAGGCGGATTATCCCCCATCGTGCACATCCATGCATGATGATCTATCTCTGTACCAGGTAGTACACTGAAATCCATATCGTGTAAGAGGAACTGCGATGGCAAGATCACCGTGACAGACTCACTCACGAATATACAGACGAACGGACGATCTTCCTTAATGCACAATTCTCTCAATAATCGCATATCCATCGTTTGCGTGGAAGATCGAACGGACAAATAAACACGAAGAAGCTAGAGTACATTAGTAACCCCCCCCCCCCCCTCCCACCGCCCTTATCCCGTCGATACTGTTAAGGACAACTAATAATGTATACAGGGATGCAGTTAATCATTCAAAATCAGCCCGTTTCTTTAAGAGATGAGAGACAGGGAAAAAGGATGATGGGGTAAAACGCACAGGGGCCGATTAAATAAAAAAGAAAATGGAAATATGGAGATAAGGGTAACAGCGAGTACGGATAGGGATTCGAATAGGCAGAGGGAAGAAAGAGAAAGGATGTGAATCAAGAGTAGAAAGAAAACGAGGGGATTGAGGAAAGGGAGGAGTGAAGGAGGTAGAAGAAAAGTGTGCGAGCGGAGAAGGATGGAGGAGGAAGTGACAAGACCTTTGTTTACTCGATGCAAACATCTTCCCGCGCTGATGAAAAACCTTAGGAGGCGTCTTCCAATGTTTACGGAAAAGTGTTTCATCACGTACGCACAAGTTTCCGTCAAGAAATATAGTAAAAGAAACAGAATATAAAATACAAAAATATATAAAGAACTGTCCACAAATTCAGAATGCATACGTGTCACTGAATAGCGCATCTAAAATGAACCATAGTGAAAAATACATAAATAGTTTTCTGTACAGCATATAACCGAGGCCAATGAAAATAGATCTATCTTTCGGTGGTCTCGGTATAATGCTGTATGTGCCGCGGCCGATGAAACTTTAACCACGGCTCGGTGGAGGCCTGTCCTCTATCGTTGCCAGACGCACGATTATGGTTAACTTTAACCATTAGTAAAATCAAAACTACTGAGGCTAGAGGGCTGCAATTTGGTGTGATTGATGACTGGAGGGTGGATGATCAACATACCAATTTGCACCCTTCTAGCCTCAGTAGTTTTTAAGGTCTAGAGGCGGACATAAAAGTGCGGACGGACAGACAAAACTATCTCAATATGTAGTTTTCTTATACAGAAAACTACAGTAAAAGATAACTAAAAAGGCAAAAAGCCAATCCCTAGAGGACAGTTTATAATTCAATTCCAATGAATGAAGAAGACTCGCAGCTGTTACAACTAGTTTGGTTAAAAATAACATGAATTTCCCTTCAGCGTCTGACCTTCATTTCGTCTATTTCTGACTTAAGACTTTCGACCAGCGTAAACATTTTTCTCCAAGCAACCGGTGACCTCAAGTGCTTACAACATTTCTCCGATATTCTTTTCGTCCAAAACTACTAATTCATTCATTCTACAGAGTTTACTTTGCATTCTGTCCTAACTATAATTGTTCTCAGTGATCTCAAGTTAGTACTCCTTAACGCTACTAAAAAATAATCAGGGAAAAAAATAAATAAAAGTAACAGAATCAAAACTACTTTCCATCAAATTCTGCAATGTCCCCCAAGAAACAAATTTCTGGATGCAAGCTGAGAAGACAAACTTTAAACCACGGTAAACCACAGTATTCCTTCGTATGACAGTATACCCCCCACCCACCCATCCTCTCTCTCTCTCTCTCTCTCTCTCTCTCTCTCTCTCTCTCTCTCTCTCTCCTGTAGGTTCAGAATTGCATGGCTATCTCAGTAAGGAAACAAAGCTGACCACATACCAAAAAATAATTATTTATCAAAGTGGGCCATTACATCCTCCAATCCGAGTTAAGCAACTCACGAGTTTAACATGGAAATAATATTCTTTAATTCTGCTACCACTATATCAACAGGTAAAATTCGGCTATAGTGAGGGACGAAAACTTGATACCGAGGTCAAATATTTTGGTGAGCCAGGCCAGACCTTATATTCCCAATTTAATATCGAGGCTACAGTTTTGGACCCGAGTAACAACTCGCTCCGTATCCCATTGTGTAATATAGACTTTAAACCAATATAACTGTTTCTGTCCTCCCTCACTCATACATGGGATCTCCCTCTCTTCAAGAAGCAAGCCTGGCCTCACCTTAGGGGTACAAGCATACTGACCTCGAAATTATCATATACAACAGAGAAGGTTCATGCTCCTTCCTCCCGGCCTCCCTCTATTTTCACTCACTTATAAACCAAAATCCACAAGAAGATGATGACAGGGATTTGAAGGAGGTACATGAAGGGAATTGCAGGTTAATGCATGGATAAAATAAATGCAGTGGAAGACATAAAAGAAGAAAAGCGTAGGTGAGAAAACAGAAGCCTGTGGCACTTCTTGTAAATGGGGGAGGGGGTAGCTGCTGGGAGGTAAATAACATGAGATACAACGACGACGTAAATCATTCTGATCTAGAACCTATAGAACTATGCTTCAAAAAGGGCGGTGGCCAAAATGGAAAGGGGTGGGGTGAGAACTTGGAGGGTGAGAATTTCGGCGGAGCAGGGTGACAAGGTAAATTTGTAATCCCGGCCTCACTTCAGAACGCTTTCCAAACCCTTCAAATTTTCACGACACTGGCCGAGCCGTTTCCCGTAAGAGCATTCCCAGATGCCTGGGGTCTTATGTCAGGTAAGCATGACACTTACAAGGTCCGATGTTTTGAGGTGTTATTTTTAGCGAAAGAATAAAGTGGGAGTACAGCATGTCAAAATACAACTGTTAAGTCCAAGATTTCCAATCTGGATTCTTTCAAATCCAGACTATTCTGGTGCAGAGCTGTAAATACTGCATGCGTACATCTACAAACGTTTGTAAAACAGACATTTTTGGATACGTGTATAGCTAATAGTATGTATGAATATGAGTGACCTAAAGTCCCATTATTCACTTAAGTCAACCAGTTAGTAGAAATGGCTTTTTTCGAATGGTATACAAACGTACAGGCATATATACAACCAAAATTATGTTTGTGTACGTGTATGGTTTGTGAGTTTCATTTATGGAGTCACGAATATAAAATACTTGTAATACTATAGGTGAAAATCGTCATCAAATTTAACGTCTCCACAAACACGAATGCCGTGACAGCGGAAAATGCCCTCGTAACATTTTGAAACAAGGTGGATGCAATTACTAAAGTAAGTACGTATTTTTTCCCGTATATAAAATATCATCTATGTTACATCAACTTGTTCACAGATACCTTATCAAAAAAAAAATTCTTACTAATAATTTGCCTCGCCCTTCTCCGGTTCTCAAGCAAAGAATATATATATTTATAGAGAGAGAGAGAGAGAGAGAGAGAGAGAGAGAGAGAGAGAGAGAGAGAGAGAGAGAGAGAGAGAGAGAGAGAGCTTCCTGGATATCCACAAGCACCTCGCCCACACGACTCCCACTGCACGACGAACGAAATAAAATAGTCATCGACTCACGCAGATGGAAATGATTTCAGCAGAGCAAAACAAAAAACAAAAAACATAAAAAAACAAAAAACAAAAACGAAATAGGAGGATTAAAGTAATAATGCAGAAATATAATGAACGTATGAAAGGGATAAAGCGTAAAAGTGCAACCTGATATATAAAGTGTTGCAAAACAGTACAACAAAGAAGGTGAACTGTGATGACACCGTGGATGAAACACACCAATTAAGTTATGCGCAATAGGAAGAAAAACAGGTCAACTGTACGAGCATAAGAAATTCAGCTGCCACATTAACACAGTTCTTCATTTCCTGACAAGTCGATGTTCTTTCATTCTTCCATATTCTTCATTTCATCCACAAATTTGCTGTACTCAATGCATGATTAAAAGTAGCAAGTGCGAAAAAATGAGATTTTATTTTTGGCGAATGGTTGCTTACGGCAAATATAGAAATACAGGTAATTGGTCATTGGCTATCTAAAATATGCCATCTGTTCTGTAACTTCCTTTTTTAGAATACTACGAAAAGTGCAACAAAGAAACCCTACAGTGAAAGACCTCAACTTCTTCAGCGAATGACGATCGTGTCCCATTCCCACTCTTATGGCTGCAAAAAATCGTTTCGTAATACCAGAACCGCCGAGTGAGGACGTAGAGAGTTATGCAAACAATTCCATGCCATTAACGTGCGATATAATTCACTACATCATTACGACGTGACGCTAAGACCTACACAGAAATCTTGAGTTACTTTACTTTCCTTTTTACGTGTTTTTGTGGTTCTGTAATGACTTGTTAGATGCTTGTTGAATATTAAAAAGAAATTAATAAATATAGATACGGCTATGACGGGAAAATGCATCTACAAAATCATCAGTAAGCTTTTTAATAATAATGCCTTTCAACATTCACGCCTCAAATTAATGATATCGATATTTAGATTCAGATTCAACTTTATACTGATAGAAAACTGAGAAGGAAAATCGCCCACCTTCAACATTTAACATTTAATTATACTACTGCTACTCTGTCGAAAAAACAAAAATGCTGTCGCATCCACAAAATCACAACCAATTAACTTAATATGAAAATAGAAGAAAAAATGGGAAAAAAACTGGAGCCAATCCAGTGCTACCAGATTACATTTTGCGCCGCACGAAACGGTCATTCGCCTTATCAAGTGTTGCAAGCGATCTAGATTTCACCTGTCACGCATATGACGATAATGCATGCAACACATTTCCTCAAATCCCTGTCTTCGATAATGTATGATAACACCGGATGACACTGTTGAATTTCCTAACATAAAAGTTCACACATTATACATAATCCCATTGAAATCTGTTTCATAAACACGGCTACTTACAGTAAACCAGTTTTCTATTACAAACTCGTCAGATTAGTGAAAGCATGTTTTTGAGTAATCGACATTACCTACCAATTCTCTCTCTCTCTCTCTCTCTCTCTCTCTCTCTCTCTCTCTCTCTCTCTCTCTCTCTCTCTCTCTCTCTCTCGACAAATATCTAAGCTGCATCCCAGACCATCCAAGATTGAAAGAAGCAAAATATACCGGAAGATGCATTAGCAATTCTCTGGTAGATATTAGAGGTGCCTCACACTGAAGGGACCTGGGGAAACCCGAACGAGCTGTAAGGTCTGTAAGGTAAGCTAGCTCTCTCTCTCTCTCTCTCTCTCTCTCTCTCTCTCTCTCTCAATACCAAAGACATGCATAACGTGCATTGTCCCATCGTGTGCTACGTCGATTTATGTCAAATCAATTCGCTAACTATTGGACTTTCTCAGACGTTATAAATATAGTTTATTGGATTTCGTTACTTAATCATCTCATATTTGCTGTAAATGGTACTTAACACCTCCAGAAGCGATCCCTTTTATGATACAAGGTGAAGCAAACACACACATTATATTCATGCATGAGTATACATGTGGGTAAGTGTGCGAGTAATATATATATATATATATATATATATATATATATACTATATATATATATATATATATATATATATATATATATATATATATATATATATATATATATATATATATATATATGATATATGTATATATGTATATATGTATATATATATATATATATATATATATATATATATATATATATATATATATATATATATTATTCAAATAAACGCACATTACTTGATTCCAGTGAATCAACAAAACCCACTGAAAGAAGCGCATTGATTACAGTGCACCCTCCCTCAACTACACTATTAACCTACTTAGTCTCGGGGTAGCGGTCCCTGTAAGAGCAAAATTCATATGCTGGGACAAGTTAGCCCCCTCATTCAGTAATAAGAACATTAACCTCAATGAAGAATACAAATTCCAAAGAATAAAAGATTAAAATACAATCTCGAACGCTTCTCGTCACGAAGCAAAATTAAAGTTAAGTATAAGCAAGACGTTTCAGTAAAATCACGGCGACGAAAACGCTATAATTATAATACTTTTGTAGTGTGCTGGTTCACTTTGGGACTTGAAAAAGTTGTTTGTTTGTTTGTTTGTTTGTATGGTGTTTTACGTTGCTTGAAACCAGTGGTTATTCAGCAACGGGACCAACGGCTTCACGTGACTTCCGAACCACGTCGAGAGTGAACCTGTATCACCAAAAATACACATCTCTCACACTTCAATGGAATGCCCGAGTATCGAACTCGTACGTACCGAGGTGGCAGGCGCAGACCATACCGATCACGCCACTGAGGCGCTTTAAAAAAGTTATTCGCACAAATAAAGGAAAGATAATCCAGTTAAAGGACGACAACAGCACCAAGTGCGTCCACATTATAAGCAGATAAAACGACTGAACTTGTTCATAAAAACGAACATTTTAGGTATATGTCTTTATTCGGAACAATACCAACAAAATGCATCCCGGATTACGAGAGCTCAAAGCTTCCTCATTATGCAACAACCTAAAATATATCCCTGAAAAAATAACTCCAGTTTAAACAGCGAGAGTTATTATCGCCGACGTTAATGACAAGAGACAATGGCCACGCGTTACGGCCGATCAATGCCTCGCATAAGCTAATGAACAAACGCCGCGTTCAGTATAGACCAGATCCCAAATTTACAGCGAAGCGAGCCAAGAGCCGCCCGACACTTGTTGCACCGCAATTAGCCACCAAAAACCGCAAAGTGCTGAAGTGGAAATGCGTCAGGTGGCTCACTATATACACAGCCCAGCACTCTTCAAATATCGATCCTTTTTTTTTTTTACCTCCTCCTCCTCCCCCTCCTCCTCCTCTTCTTCTTCTTCTTCTATTGCTACTGCTTCAGGTTTATATAGAGTGAAGGTTCTACACAGCAGACAAGGAAAAAATGGGCTTCCCAACATGAAAGCCAGTTCTCAAAAAGGAAGCCAAAATCATAACAAAACCACCAAAAGGAAGGCTCTCTCCATGGCAACAAACAGCTGACACTAAGGAGCACTCTTACAGACCCACTAAACGATATCTTCCTGGGAGATTCAATATTTATGCATTAGGATAAAATGGTCCATTTCAATATCGAATGAAATGGAATGGCATGCAGAGTTCAGGCCAAAGGTCAACCACTGGGACCTATAAGGTCATTTAGTCCTCGAAAGGAAATTGAGGATAGGTAGATTTGAAAGGTCTATCAAGAGGAAAACCTCAAAGCAGTTGCACTATGAAATAATTGTTAGGAGAGGGTGGATAACAAGAAGGAAGAGAATATGAATGGAAGCACAAACGGATGCTGAAAAAGAACCTTTAGTAATGCCTACACTGCATCCCGTGAGGTACACTGACGGCACTAACCCCATACGGCCTCTTTCAATATCAACGACTTCAAGTTCTTGATAAGAAATCAAAACTTATCTATCTACAGACATGCTGACTTCCTTCACAAAATATACATATCAAATAGATTTAAACCGTGAGAAATACAAAATGTATTCTAGGCTGGCTTGAAATATAAAAGCACCAACTTAAAATAACATTTAAATAGCATGTGCTACTGTTTAAATCATTATGAGCCAACCATAATCATTGTTCACTTGACTATTTACAAGAAAAAAATATATACAGCCAACAATCATATTACCGAATCAGTACAACTGACATCGCAACAATGATTCCAAACAATGATTCCAGCTCAACGGAAAATAAGTACGGTATCTAAAAATCGAAACTTTAACCTACAAACATTATGCGCCTACCCACCAAATTAAAATGGAAGACCCTTATTGCTCTGAACAGCGCACACAAAAACGCGCGGATTGGATCGAAGTCAAAGCAGAAAAAAAAAAAAAACATACCGACAATGTGTCAAGATAGACATACTTTAGCTTTCAGGATTCATTAGGTACGCAGAAGTACTCCGTGGAAAAAAGAAAGATTTAAATAAAAAGCAACAAGTACTATCAATGCCAAATACTACATTGAAATATGGAATAAACCATTTTTGGCCCAAGGCCAAGCGCTGGGACCTATAAGGTCATACATCACTGAGAGGGAAACAGATGGTCGAGAAGGGTTGAAAGGTGTAACAGGAGGAAAACCTCCCAGTTGCACTATGAAAAAATTGTTACGTAGAAGAGACTGGAAATTAAAATGTAACAAAGAGAACATGAGCAGAGGTACAGTAAAAGGAATGAAAGGGGTTGCAACTAAGGGCCGAAGGAGCGCTGCAAGGAACCATAAGTAATGCTTACAGTTCACCACATCAGGTGCACTGACAGCACTAACCCTCTACGGGAGCCAAGCATATTTGATCTTCATGTCATCTGAATATTGTAGAAACTTGACAAATGCAATACATGGCAGTTGCAGTCTTTCGGGATATTCTACCCTTAAAGGCCAATGCTGGTATCCATAGTAAGTACTGTACTAAAATGATAAAACACGAAAGTAGCCGTAGCAAGTATACACGTACAAAAAAAAAAAAAAAAAAAAAAAAAAAAAATCTCACCTCCATAACTAATAATATCGACAACCTCGGATGTTTTCACGAAAGTCATTGCCGGGCACCCACCCAAAACACGTCAAATGATAACGAAGGAATAATTCAGTCGAGAGGCGTCATTAAAAAATACCACGACATGCTTCCCGTTGACATCAATGAGTCCGACGCAATCGTAACAAGGTCGGCTTCTCTCTTTCTCTCTCTCTCTCTCCTTCGACCTTCGCTGGCATTCCAAACAAACCCCGCAGGTGATAAGGCCGTCTCAAGTCAAAAACGCTACGTTATACACAACTACGTCACAAGTTACGTGATGGGAAAGAAACACAAGACGTGAAAAAACCAATAAAAGGATCATGTTCTTTTTGTATGTATATGCATATGTATATGTACTACATGTATATGAATGTATCCGCGGTAGAAAGGAAAGTGAAACAGGGTATATGTATATATGTATGTTATGTATGTATGTATGTAGTACATACCTAAATATACACAAACACACTAACACATAACATGTGCAGTATCAATACTAATAGCGTCCAGTGCAGTTATCTTTTAAAGATATAAATAACATATGCACCCTAAAAATGCCGGATTTGACCAACTAAAAATATACAAAAACACACTAACACATAATATGTGCTATTGCTGCATATATTATATGCAGCAGCAATACTAATAACGTCCATGCAGTTACCTTTCAAAGATATAAATAACAATTGCACATTAAACTGTCGTTGATGAGACCAACTATATACACCTTGCTTTAACCTATTATTAACCGGCACTGTTTCCCCTGATTACTAACAACAGCCAAATGACAGGAATTTAATGTGTTATAGTATTTATTATTTATAAAAATAAAAAAAGTACACTTGCACGGACTGCCCTACTTTGCTAAACCCAAAAGTAATGTAATTAAGCAGCATCCAGCGTAGGAATGAACAATTTTAGTATCATATAATTACGAAACAAAAGCGGGTTTAGTTACAAATTTATTGATAAATCCACTGAAAGCTAAACCCTTGCTAAGCAACCTCCCCATGTTCCTAGAATCAGGCCATCGACATGGTAATCCCCCCCCCCCCCCCTCCAATCTCAAGGTAAATCTACAGGTAATCTCTCGCATACATACATACATACATACATACTTACGTACATACATAGAGAAAACTGTCTTTGTTCCTAGATTATGGACGAATGCAGCCCGTAAAATCAAGGTTCAAAAATATACCAAAAAATGAAATCAGAAAAATGTTAAGATGGAAAATAACGTAAATGAAGGTAATAATATGCACGGCAACGATTAGAAATGCTTTCTCAAGTCCTTTTCAGTCGACTTCAAGGACGGAAAAAAAAGAAAAACTAATTTCTTTCAGCATTTTATGCATCGAGAGTCAGGCACTCGACTGACTCTCCCTTGAACGAAACAACACAGGGGAAGGGTAAATAAGAGAGAGAGAGAGAGAGAGAGAGAGAGAGAGAGAGGAGAGAGGAGAGAGAGAGGAGAAGTAAATAAGGTAAGACAGATGGAAGAAGAGAGAGAGAGAGAGAGAGAGAGGTAAAAGTAATGAAAAGAAAATGTGGTAAAGGATAAGGAAAGAGAGAGAGAGAGAAGGGGGGAAGGGGGGAAGGTAAAGTAAGAAGGTTAAGAAAAGAGAAGTAGGAGAGAGAGAGAAGGGCGGGGGTAGAGTAAGATGAAGAAGAATAATAATTTGAGAGAGAAAGAGAAGGAGGAGAGGATAATAAAAGGGGAGAAGAGACCAGAGAGAAGTGAAGGAAGGAGAGAGAGAAGAGAATTTGGAGAGAGAGAGAACGAGAGAGAGAGAGAGAGAGAGAAGAGAGAGAGAGAGGAGAGAGCATACCGAACGGTTGGGAGAATTTCAAAACGTCTGACCAGAAGGAAAAAACCGCACCGTTCAAAAACATCAATTAACTGTGGGCAGAAAAGGAAATGAGCTAGGAGCAGGTCTTCCATCCACTCACAAACGCACACAAACACTCACCCAAACTCTTATGGTTCATTACCTCCAACGACGTAGCAGAGAGAGAGAGAGAGAGAGAGAGAGAGAGAGAGAGAGAGAGAGAGAGAGAGAGAGAGAATATCTCGAAAACTGAAATATTGTTTTGGACGAATTTAGATTAACACAGATTTAGGTGATCCAAATCAGAGAATTAATATTTGGCATTTATCAATCAAGTTATGAATACCTGTTGCCATGGAATCCAATTTACCTATTGTAGTGAATGGCGTTATTTATCTCCAATCCAAACAAACCATGCAAGTGAGTTCAAGATAACAACGCAAGCATCGTATCTTCTTTTATAATAATAATAATAATAATAATAATAATAATAATAATAATAATAATAATAATAATAATAATAATAATAATAATGAGAGCGCCATACATAACTGGTACGGAATTACTTATTCACTAGAGTTGATTTGGAAGTGGGAACATTACTGACGGTTATAGTACAGTGTTTAAAAAACTGTGTACATATAAGCGGTTTAAATGTCGCAACGCTACCGTGAAAATAAGTATACACCGTATAGCTATCATTTTAGTAATTTAATTACATGACCCGGTCATAAAATAATCACAGTCATTATGGATTTTTCACTGAAGAAAACCGACATGAGAAAACAAGTACAATAAGTAGCTAGAATAATACCCAGGTTCCTTACGATCGATAGCAAATATACAACTACATCATGGTTAATGTAAGAGTCACGAATTCATTGTTAAGCGGTCTTGGTTGCAACAGGATATGTAATGAGCACTCTTTGTGCCGTATTTTTTCTTTTGCTGAAGTATGTCTGTTCACCGGCTGCGTGTTTAAATAATGTTTAAATATGAGACTCCTTTAAAATTTTTCTTGTATTTAAATTTTGTTACGGTGTCAACAACCTAGACGTTGTGACGCCTGTTTATGGTCATCATACATCGATCAATCATCCAGTTAAATGGCTACAATTACGGAACTGTCACAAAAGTAAACTATCATTTGAAAAAAATTTGTAAATATATATACGACCCTGTTTTTTTTCATATTAACAATAAATACCCATACAGAATTGTAGATGGTACAGTAGATGTAAGACGAAGCAAATTAGAAAAGAATTTTTTTTTAAGTACATCTACACATCACGTAACGAGAGCTGCTAAAGAAAAAAAAAAAGTCCGGATGACAGTTCTTACCTGGGGGTTCAAAAACAGAAACAGGCCAGCCTTAGAGGATTTCATTGGCGTCAATCATTACACACAAGGCAGTGTCTTCTTTAATCTCCAATATCCTCTGCATATGGAATTTACCCCAGCAGTTTGGCTTCTCGAGTCCATAATGCTTTTGTTGTCGCCCACACAAAGAACGTGACGCGAGATTCGAGTATTTTCGAAGGACAATTCTATTCCTGGACGAACTTTCTCAGGAACACATTTCAACAAAATTTATAATTTTTTTCTTCAAAAATATGCATGTCTAAAAATACATTCCCGCAGCACTACCACATTAAAACACCTCTCCGTGTAACACTTCCATTTGCATCGTAACTAATATCATATGGCACTTGAAAAAATTTCTAACACATGAGGAGAATACAATTTTTTCAGATCTCAAGAGATGGGCTTTTAGTGCATTCTGAAAGCAGTCATTATTCTGAGCCAATGGCTACCGATATCAGCTGTACTATGATCCTAAGAGATCCTCATATATTTTACAGTTAATGTACCATTTAAATACACTAAATTACATGTCATGACAGTCCGTCCGTCAGTCTCCCTCAAAACCTTCAGCTCACAACCAAACAACACGGGCTCGGTATACCTGGCGATTCCTCCGCAGGCCAACGCAACAAATTAATACCTGGCTGTAAATCGAATGTTGTGATTGGCAGCTTGGGGTGGGGAGGGAGAGAGAGAATAAAATAACCAGTCAGATTAAGTGATTAATCAAATTGCTCACCATCCCATCAATATTGAAAACGGCAAGGACACGAGACGAGGTAATCTCACTAGGCCTATGTGAAACCATTCATATTATTCTCGCCCACTCTCTTTTTCTCTCTCTGTTGAGCTATTATCGACCGTAGGTTTCACCGTAACACTTAAACTGCGCAATCTCTGAAGAATTAAGACGAATGAAATACCACCGATGTCCTTCAAGTACTATTAACTGCCAAGTCACAATTTTTTTTTTTTTTACACTAGGCCCATGGAGCAATAATATAAAAACACTGTGAAACAATATAAACCTTTACATGCTTCCAGATTTAAAATATCGAAGTCCGATGATCAGATAAAGGCACATCCCCGCCTTTTACTTCACGACAATCAGTTTCCAAAGTTTTATACAAGCGAGTACACACAACCATCGCCCTCCTCCAACCACCGAGGCAAACTAAACATTGTACAGAGCCATGACCTGTCCTCTCTCTCTCTCTCTCTCTCTCTCTCTCTCTCTCTCTCTCTCTCTCTCTCTCTCTCTCTCACGCGCGTCCCTAGCACGCTTCCTTTCCTATAACCTCCAAGCTCCCTTCTAAAAAAAATCATCCACCTTCTCTCTCTCTCTCTCTCTCTCTCTCTCTCTCTCTCTCTCTCTCTCTCTCTCTCTCTCTCGCTAACGACACGCACGCATGCACACGCATACATACAAACAGCCACGTAATCACCGACATGAATGAAACAAACGGCTTCCCTTTCAACAGTCCCGTTCCTCTTTCCTACATGAGAAAAACTCATTACGACACATGGTCTGCAGACCGCCTCCTATGAAGGTTCAGCTACGAACTATTGGCTGTTCGTGTACACGCAAAAAGCCTGTTTAGAAGACACGAACGCTCCCAGCCTTTACATCCATAAGTTCGGCTCAAGAAAGGCGAAGGATTGCAAGGCAAGCTTGCTCTTCTGAAGAGCACACACCAACGCACCGTGCGAGAGCGCAAACACGCTTTTATAGATCGTAGGACTTCGAAGCCAAGCTCAAAAGGAAAGCGAGTGAATACTCGACTTTTGAATACATGTATTCTAGATCATAATTTCCTCTCTCTCTCTCTCAACGGACTGCCGTTTTTTATCGTTTGCATGACTTCTTACTTCTACACCCTCCTTCAGTCGATTAACATTCTGCCGATTCCGGAAATTTCCGGTTTTATTTCTAACTAGGACTGAAAAGCTGAGTCACGCTTACATAACCTTACATACCAAATTAAGTCTAGTCTTATGTCAAATGCTACACTTCAATAATTGAAGTATTCATCCCCCACCCCCACCCTGATCAAACAAGGAATTCGATTACAATGTTATAAAGAATTTAAAAAATCCCATGTCTCTTAACTGCATATCATATCCTATTAGCCACACCCAAGATATCCACAAAGTAATATATGTTTGGTAATCTACGAAAGTAAAGTCTAATTTCAAGTTTAGTTTGTACCCATGATCCTGATTTTAAGTTACCTAAACTTCAGCCTCTGGGATATGGTCTACCAAAAATGGAACATCATCTAAGTGTGCACTTCATTTTAGCCATTCCTTGGATTCAGTTTGTGTTTAGACTACTATACCTGATGACACCCCTAAATTCACTCACATTTTTAAAATACTAATACTTAATTTAGAAGTAACATTTCAGCTGTAGCCTACTCAAATTTCTCAATAACAGTTTCGCATAACTTTCTCTGGAAATTAATAACCAACTTCCTCAAAGTTTTCATAGCTTTGGTTGTTACGTTACTATTTTTATGATGGTACTTTTATAGGTGGTAAATAGTATTTATATAATATCACTACCTCTTTTTTATTCATTATTCACAGAACCAAAAATTATGGAATAACCTATGATTCAAATGAGAAAAGAAAAACAAGAAAAACCTGCATATAAATAAATATATGCATTAAGAGCAGATAACTTTATAGTAATGAGCAAGTCAACATGATTTCATACAAATTATGTAAATGCTGGACCTTGCAGTGATGGGTCTTAACAAACAAAGCAAAACAATTTCCTAATTCAAGAAATGAACATAGCAAATTTAATTGCAAATGAACATAGCAAACATAATAAATAAATATGACAATATGTATTAGGCTAGTCACAAGTGAATATTTTCATAATGATCAGATAAATTTAAACGCCAACTCAAAATTGTACTTAAACAGAATAAACAATACAACGGTAATCAATGACTCACTTGACTCCTTGATAGGATATAATGCATATACCACGTAACTAGAACACAGGTTGGTATATTTATGATATGAACAGGCCCAATGTTATACTACTATGCAAGATATGCATAGTAGTATATGGTGAAAGTGAAAAAGTATGAAGAAAAAAGGAAAAAGCTGGACAGCATACATAGCATAAAAATGGTTTGGGGAAAACACTGAAAGAAGGCTTACGAAAGTTACATGTACTATGCAGGGTGACAATGGAGAAGGGTTATACTAAGACATGGTGGAGAAATCAGACATGCAAAGATCAACAAAAAGGGAGGATAAAGCCTTAAAGCTAGGTCAAAGGAGAGGCAGGAAAGTGGTTAAAGATTTTTACAGAGACAAATGGATGAAAGCTGAAAGGCAAGTGGCAGGAGCTAAGAAGTTGAGAGGAGTGAAATCAATCTCAACAAACCATAGGAAAAAGAAAAATGGTTCAAGATAACAAGGATGCCATGAAAACTGGAAAGAAGCGAGAAGGGCTAAGTATAGTAAAGATGGAAATGGTGATACTGGAGTTGAAAAGAAAGATGCTGAAACAATTCAGGGAGCATTCGGAAAATCTTCTCAATAAAGAGAAGGTAAAGGGTTTTCCAGATAACCACAATGAAAATTTGAAAAGGTTAAAATTGGACTTTGTTGATGAAAGTGGAGAAGTACCTGGACCATCAGGAATAACAAATGGTTTGCTAAAAACAAAAGAGAGCTGGTCATCCATGAGTTGACCATAATAGTAGAAGAAAACTTGAAAAATTAGATGTACGACCAGAAGAAGGAAAAAAACAAGACAACAGAAACATAAAAGGTACAAGGGGATGTACTATAATATGGAAATCATGGATGAATAAGATGGCTTGAGCATGATAGAAAGATCTGAAGAAAATGCTAGACGAAACGAGAAAATTAAAATCAATAGGCAGTTTGGTTTCATGCCAGCTGATTTCTCTATATTGAGCAATTACAGTAAAAGCACCCTGCAAAAAAGATTATACCAAAAATCGATCAATCTGAGCAGCAAACAATTTCGTGGGCATTGCAAAGGCATAGGGGTATCAGAAAGACTCACTGAACTGTGATAGGTTCATTAAAAAATTTGACAAATATTGGTGTCCATGCATTTTGAGCCTTGAACCCTTTACAGTTTGTCAAAATAATGGGGGGAATTACATATTAAGGAGTACAGAAAAGCAGGTTGCTGTGAGCTGTCATATGCAGAAAACATACGTACTATCAGCAATTGAAATGGAGAGTGAGTCTGTAGAGATGTTTCAAGCAACAGTGATACAGAAAGTTAATAAAATATTAATGTTAAGTAAAATAAAACATATTGACAAGGAAAGTATGTGGATGCTATAGGAATTAACTCAGTACTGTGTATCGAATTTAACAGCTGGTGTCCTAAGAGAGCATAAGCATAAGAGAAGATGGAGAACCCTGTTATGATAGAGTGAGAACATTTTCTGTTACCTTTGAGGAGGTAATAAAATGAAGAGTAGCAATGATCTAAACAAGTAGAAAGCAAACCTTGAGTTGCAATCATAAAGCTTGCTATAAAGGGGACAGATGAAAATCTAATCCAAATAAAAATTCAAACAGGTAATAAGTGTAGACAGTAGAATGGATAGGACTCAAAGACTCACTTCATATCTAACCCAATAAAGGAAAGATAATGATGATATATTGGTTGAGAACATATAAGAATTCATAATTATAGTAGATTGTTATTAATGCTAAGGAATGTTTTAATATCAATAACTATCAAACAAGACGTTACCAATGCATCTTTCCATTGGAAATGTGTATTCTGCAGAGAAAATATGACAAACAGTTCTCAATTCTACACTTTTTCTTACAATTCAGGTAATTTCAGATGCTAATCTATGATCACTTGTTCAACCAAGGATAGTCAACAAAAAGTCAATGTGAATAAATTATAACTAGGAATATCCCAATTTTATATACACACTATACTTCCATTAACAAACAGTATTAGAGCGCCCTTCAACTCATCAGCTGCAACATGTACCATGGCGTGATAAGGCACAAACATAATGAGTAGTACTATTCATCTGTCTGATATACCCTATGTTCAATAATTAACATTTGCTTGCAGATTTACATAACTCGAAGGTAGTACAATTAAGAGTATATCACATCTTGCATATCAACAAGTTGCTTCATATTTTACAGTATATAACGCATTCAACTCAATGTTGTAAAACCAACTAGTTTTGGATCTATCATATAAACATATACAGTATATAAATTCATACATACATATATATCACACAAACCAATCTTTGATACAACACCATGTGGAAAGCGAACAACAAAAGGAAACCGCATAAGGCAGAAATGGGCATCCTACTATTAAAGAATTAATTGGACTACTATTAAGCAATCCATTCTCAACAATAATTAGGGAACACCAATGAAGAATGAACTCCACAATCTCTATTAATCAGATGATACCAAACATCAGTGATAAACAAATCCATATGTATAATGTAATAATTTAAAATAAACAACGTAACGGAGAATATGTACAGTATATTGTAATCATTTGAAATAAACAACATAACAGAGAGAGAGAGAGAGAGAGAGAGAGAGAGAGAGAGAGAGCGAGTAGAGAGAGAGAGCGAGAGAGAGAGAGAGAGAGAGAGAGAGAGACGAGAGAGAGAAGAGAGAGAGAGAGAGAGAGAGAGAAATTTATATATTCAAGCAGACTTACCTCATCAAAAAAGTTGATTCATTACCACAAAAACCTCTGCCCACTTACCTGAAAAAAAAAAAAAAACGTTTATCTTTACAAACAATAACTGGACTGACTAATATACTCAAGAAATTTCAATAATCATGATTATCAACCAACAAGAAATATTGAACAATGAAAACTTCAAGCAACCAATTAATTTTCTTATATAGAACAGTACAACCACAAAAGGCAGAACGAGACATACCACCTTTCCAACTTAAAGAAATCATTACTTTTTAATATGTTCATTTACACAATTGCATTTCTCTATATACAGTATTTAATAATCAACAACACCATGAAACAGCAAACCTCACACCCAAATATATACTTGCTGAAAATAGGAAGGGAAGAACTTCTGGAGTCACCCCACAAAGGAAAAATGGCAACTTTATTTGACATTTAAGTATACAAGGAAAAACTGTATACGGATATGAGCTGTATTCTTGAGTCTACAAGAAGCTTACAATAGAACTGATAAATGGACAATACAGAGGGTGTTGAGGATGTGCAGCATACAGGGTAAATTGCTGGGAGCAATGAAAAGTTTTCATGATGGAAGTGAGGTGTTGAGTTTGTATAAAGAAGAGAGAATGTTTTGATGTAAAAGCGGAGGCTAAGGTAAGTATGTGCATGCCTACATGGCTGTTATAATATCTTTAAGGACATAAGTCTGGGAGAGGACAGCAGATGTAGAAGCAAAGATGTGTTTGAAAAGCGTGTGGAATGGCTGAAGTTTGCAGATGACACATAACTTACTAGGGATAGTGAAGAGAAACTTCATACTAAACAGACTTCTTCAAGTTTAAAATGGGAGCAAGTTGAGAGCAAATACAAACAAGAACAAGGTTACAAGAGTAAAGTGAAGCCAGGTAGATGGAGCAATAAATGTTAATATGGATGGTGGAAAAATATAGGCAACAGATTTGCACAGCTATTTGAAAAACATTTTGCATGAGGGAAGAGGTGAGTGACAGAATAAGCAAAGTAAAAAAGGGAGCAGGATGTGTGCAAATTATTAAGAAGAAACTTGCTATGATAACCTAGTTTAGAATGCATTAAAGGATCATCAAACAAACTCAACCTAGGTTAAATGAGAAATTGTCTAAATATTGAGCAGTGTCTACTGAATCACTGATTTGTAAATACCAACAGCAAACCTTGGTAAGAATAAAGTATTAATCCTTTGAACTGACAAAGGCATAGGCTATTATTTTTCATGTGTTTTCAATTTTCATTGGATACTTCTTACAATGAAATAAAATACAGTGTAACGCTATAAAATTCTCTCAGAGTAATATTTGACAAATATGGCTCTTTTAGAGTAATATTTGACAAGTATGGCTCTTTTAGAGTACTATTTGACGAGTATGGCTCTTTTAATGTGGTCACCTCATACATGCCCAAATTGAAAGGCTGAAGTAAAATAGGTGCAGTATGGCAAAATACTAAAGTTAAACCTAGTCCTCTTTTTATCAGTTTAAAAATGCATTTGGTAGGTTGGAACTGGCTGAATAACACCATTTCATTTCAAATTAGTATTACTAGCAATGTGAACTGAAGTCTGAATGTTAACTCATATTTCTACTCAGATGTATGTTATGACAATTAATAATGCTAGCAAGTACAGAGATTATTAAATATTTTGGTACAATATAAGTAAATAATAAAAATTAGCCATGTCAATGCTTTTGCTTATGTTTAAGATATTTCGTTTGTATCTTCTCACAATACTTCTAAAGCAAATTGCAATAAATGAACATAAAAAAAACCATATTCCAGTATTATCAAAACAGCTTTACTGAAAACCAGAATCTACTAAAAAAAAAGAAAATACTGCTGCCTGGCAGAAACTCATAGCCGATTTTCATCGTACCATTTTTTCCAAAATAACTTTATTTTTTTATGTTTTCTTTCCTTTGTTCTTGTGTAATATCTTCCTAGGCTTTATTCTGCTTATTCCCATTCCTACACTTTAGTGACAGGGTATAAGCTGCCACTGGAACAGGAACAATGAAAGGTTGCAGTTCCATGGCATGCGAGGTCAAGTAAGACCTTCCCCTCCCATACACAACTGTAAGCAGCACAAGACCAAGGTTTCCCCTTGGACAGATAAAAAAATAATTACATAAAAAAAGCTACACACAAAATGCTCCACCCTCAATTCCTTCCATCTTCCTCGAAGAAACAACACAAGCAGCAATTAATCTTCTAACCATGTAACACGGGCAAAATACCATGACCCCTATACACAGAAAACTGAAATGAACTACCAAACAGATAAAGCTCTCAAACATTTCTCTGTTATAATTTATCAATAAACTCCGTTAAGAGCAAAGATGACAAGATGGTGTACATACCATGTAACCATATGTATGTTGTGTAGTAGGTCGCCATATTTGTATGCTTCCGTAGATCACGTATATTATATATATATATATATATATATATATATATATATATATATATAGATATATATATATATAGTATATATTAATATATATATATATATCTATATATATATACGTATATATAATTTTACAAAAAGTAATTTTTCCATTTTCTTTTGAGTCAAGAATATTACAAGTCATGCATACTGTCTTTACAAAGTTCGGAGACTAATACTACTTCCAAAAAAAAAATACAAACTAATAAAGGAGAAGTGTTGAGAAAAAAACTAATATTGGAAAATATGAATGGAAAATATTACAGACAAATAAAAATGTCCTTAGCATAAAAAGATAGGATAAACTAAACTCTTTTGAAAACATGTTGCTGTAGCTGGAATTGGCTGTTGTTTTTTATCTCTCCTTAACATTTAATAAACAAAATGGTATCAGTCAACAAGATGAGATAGGACAAACTAAACTATTGTACGGTACCATTATGAAAACATGTTGCTATAACTAGATGTGGATTTTCTTTTTACCCCTTTAATGTTTCACAAAATAACTAGCTTTTGCAATTCCAGGTTTTAGTTGATTGTAACAATTTTTCATAATACTAATTATATTTCTTGTCCCTGACAATTTTATATTATACTAATTACATTTCTTGACCCAATAAGCAACCATATTACACAATTACTGTAGTGTCCACTAGAAAATAAACTTATCATTATCTGGGGTAGCTATTGGTAATTCATAATTTCCCATATACGTACATTACTTCATAGTTTACAAACTCATTAGTACTATCAGCCACAATAACATATATATAGTACTAGTTAGTACTAATACCTGTAATTATTTCAAATAAATTATGTTATTCATCCCCAACTTGTCAAGAGCAATTTAAAGTAGAATGGCCTGTGTCTAAAGCTTACTATTAAATAAAATAACAGAATATTCTATCTGTTATTCAATGCAAGTTGAGCTACTTGATAATTTGGATAACTGAAAATAAATGAATGAGTATGAACTGCATATAAAAATCATGCATTTCTGACTACTAATATGTATTACACTGATAAAAATTACAAATTTTTAATCAATTTGTATTTTTCATAGCTAACAAACCTGAGGTTTTAACAATAGGATAATCTCCAAGCGCCAGCTGATAATCGGTTAAAACAATCAAAGATTGTATGGCAAGGAATCTGCGAGATCTGGCAACTCCTGCGCGTACGAGGTGATGCGAGCTATTATACTGCTCTATGCCCATTATTATCATGGCTTAGGATCTGGAATACATTACGTAGTATGTCAAAATCTCAGCCAGTGAAGTGTCTACTTTCTGTTGTTCAAACTCCTCAAGCTGAAGCCTTCAGTCTCTCTGTGATGTAATAGGTGGATTTCATGATATGATAAATATATTTTGGTTTGTGCTTCCCTGCTTCAAACATTCTGGTTTTCAAAAAGGTGCTTGATGCCACTCAAGACCAGGTATGGCACTTCTTATCAACATCTCATATGACCAGCAAGCAAGACCACATTGGTTGCAGAACATTTGTAACAGGTATATTTTTTGCAGCTCAGATTAATGAGATCATCAAAGGATTTGATTTTAAAATTCTAGGCATAAGGAAAATACTGATTACTTACATAAAACCAAACGAGTTTCAACTTCTTTGGCTTTAAAGTTTAAATAACATTTCAAAAATGCTCTAGAACAAAGGTCACCAAACAGTGGTCTGAAAAAATTTTGATGGACCGGAGAAAAATTGGGACATTATTTCAATTTTTATGTTATCTTAATCCTCCTCAGGCAACCCTGATAAAAATTGTACTGAAGAAAGAAGGCCCAGTGTTACCAATTTAGCATTTTTAATGATAGACTTAGCATTTTAGGGCAATTCAGCATTAAAAATTTGGAGCCCGCATTTAGCAGAAAAAAAAACAGCATTATTAATTACAATAAATTAAACTTTATAAATATGAATTTATCCTAATGTAGTGTACACAAAATGCATATCAAATAAAACTGAACTTGTTCTATGTTTCATAACCGTATCGAACAAGTATTGTATTCCAATTGCTTGAACAAGTATTGTATTCCAATTGCTTCAAAGTACAAAATACGTTTCAAAACATCTGGGTTTGAGTCTTAGAGACATCCCTGCTTTAGTAAGAACCAGACAGCAGTAAACAAATATAAACACTAAAATGTGTTAATAGTACTGAGTAAACTTCAACCGTTTTATTTTTTTTCTAATAATTCAACCATAACTTTGTTATATTTAATAAGTGCATTTAATGGTCCATGATGTTCAAAGGTTGGCGACCACTTCTTTAGAACCCCCAAAATGGTTACCAAGGTTTTCTATAGGCAGAAGTGATATTAATGCCATCAGCCTTTGATAATTTGTTGTACCAATACTAGAATACTGTATGTACTGTATCTTTTTGGAATCCAGGCCCTATATCTTCAGCATACAGTTTTTCGGATTGGAGGTTTTCTCCTTTGTGTCAATGGTAATTGTAACTTCACTCATCACACTTCCTTCTTGTTCAGCACTCAAACTGTGTGCCAATTCTCTCACAGAAAAGAATTCTCTTGAAGAACAGTAAATGTAGTAAAGCCCAACAATAGGTATTTTTTCCCCTTTCAGTAATATACAAGGAACAATCTTCCAGGCAATGTTAGGGATGATGTTCCTCTTGAGCTTCAGGGCAGCTGCATGAATCTATGGAACAATCTATTTTGTTACACTGACACACAGTTTGCTAAAAATTTTACCTTTAAATATAAAATAAAAATTTCACATAATTCAGCACTACTCTGTGGAAAATTCTAGCAATCCTCAACCTCTTGGTTTGCTGGCCAAAAATGTTTACGCAAATTGAACAAATTAATAATTACCAATAATAATAATAAAATATGCACTTAAAATTTGATTTACTGTGCAACTATATGCAACTATATGTACATTTAGTACAATAATGATTACTGTCTACAGTGAGGTAGCTGTAAAGGTTCCTTGTGAGCTTCTTCATTCCCTAGTTGCCACACTTTTTGCGATTCATTTTCATTAATTTCCTTTGGGTTACTTCACACTTACCTTCCTAAGTTTCACATCATCCTCAAAAAAAATCCATCAAAACATCCCAGTAAATCTTGAAATGGCGAAGTGGGTTAGTTAAAAATAAAGATGTAATAATTACTTTCAGCACCAGTCCATCACATGAAAAAATATAAGTGTATCGAAGACAAATTTTGTGTATTTTACACTTTTATCATATGTAGATTTTTTGTGTCAATACTGACAGGAGAATGAAAAGCATTACATATTACCCAATTACAAAGAATGACAGCCTGATGATATATGATATGGTAAAATGACAAAGATTGGTGCAACCCTGTACTTGGTAAGAAAATTAAGTTACATTGAAAAGATGACTAACCCCTTACACTATTGACACTAAACCCACAGAGAATGCATATCAATAAAACTAAATGAATACAACTAAAGCATGACTCCTCTCATCCAAAAGCCATAATGTTACGAAAATCCATAAAGCAGTACAGGTAACACACAGCCATGGATATTTCAGTCAACGTCTCACTTTTTTCCATTGGTACAATCATTCAAACTAAACAAAGTAATAACACAGTACAGGCAGTCCCTGGGTTACGATGGGTTCGGTTTACGACGTTCCGAGGTTATGGCGCTTTTCAATTATATTCATCAGAAATTATTTCCAGGGTTACGACGCATGTTCCAGGGTTACGACGCCTACAACGCTCATCTGGCACAAGAAATATGACACCAAAAATGCAAAATAATCAATATTTGAAGGCTTTTTTTTATGAAAAATGC
This sequence comes from Macrobrachium nipponense, assembly GCF_015104395.2. Taxonomy (NCBI): domain Eukaryota; kingdom Metazoa; phylum Arthropoda; class Malacostraca; order Decapoda; family Palaemonidae; genus Macrobrachium; species Macrobrachium nipponense. The sequence goes on along the minus strand of NC_061093.1, from coordinate 26,897,291 downwards.
AATAAGAATGCAGTTTACATAGTTTTCAATGCACCCAAAGCATTAACTGTAAGGTTCTCTAGGTATTTTTGACGATGTTCCGGCTTACGACGATTTTTGGGTTACAAAGCGTCTCAAGAACGGAACCCCGGCGTAACCCGGGGACTGCCTGTAATGACATACACCTCACTCTAACTCTCTCACAAATGCAAAAACTACTGAAATACAGTACGATTATGGTACACCTGCATCATCTCCCCGCTCACTGGAAGCTTAATAAAATAAACTCCAGAATGAATTAAAGCTCAACTTACAATTTTTACTATGAGTATCACTATTAGTTAAGCCACAAATTTCTGCTCTTTCTAAATATGGAAAGCACAAACCACCAACCACCACACACCCTAAAACCCAGGAACATAAGTTCAAGATTTTCACTGCTTTCTAAAGGCCAAGATTCCAAACAGCAAAATGTTTCTTAGGTTTCAGAACCAGAAAAACAGAAACTAACAATGTCATGCCCTAGAACTTTTGAGTAAATGAGCCTAACATTGGCATTCTTTTTACAAGGATGTTAATGTTTTGTGGCATTTTTTTTACAAGGATGTTAATGTTTTGTCTCCATACAACCTTTCTGCAGATGTTCTGATGTTGGCAAGAGTAGAAGTGGTAGTTTTAACTATTAAGTCAAAGGAACTAATACAGTAAATGCCTTTTGCACTCTTTAAGGGCCAAATGGTTAGAGACAGAAGCAGTGGCACTAAGAGCTTAAATGGAGGCCAATACCAAGTAACCCCTACTGGCAATGTAAGTGAAAAGTAAATTAAAGTAAGCTCACTGTGAAATGGCAATTTGTTTCACTGTGTTCCGGGCACCAAGAAATTTAGTAGTTTTACTTTATTTTTTTTTCATTCATGGAACCTTCTGGAGTAAGCTGTAAGTTTAGCTAAGGTTAATAAGTGGTTTTATCAAGTTGTCCTAAGATTTGAGACTAAGTAATGTGGGTGACAACTACTGTTATATGTCAGAGCCTTAAGGTATTGAATGAGGAACACTGGTCATACTCTGTTCAGACTTCAACACTGCCAGACTGAATTACTACTTTGCCCTGTACCAGTGTCACTGAAATGACCATAGGCACTGCATCTTGGCCTATCCTACAGGATAGACAGGTGCTTGTTTAACTTATGTTAAAATATGTATACAGGTTGTTCATGATGCTGAACTGAAAACTGAGATACAGTAGATCTCCTTAAACGAATGTATGTTGGTTAGTTGGGGAGAAGTCAATTTTGTTCAATGCTTTACAACTGCTCTCCTTATGTTTTTATTGAAGACCAAGTTCATCATACAGGTCAGTTTGATTTAGAGAGGATTCTTGTATAAGAGATGGATGGGTTTTTCCTTCTTTTTAGCATACTTTCCAAAACAATGCAGGGAAGTGGTCTGGTTTGGGTGCCGACTTTATCCCAAGTTCCTCTTTCCATTTTATAATTTCCTATGTGAAATTTATATTTTGCAGCATCAGGAAGGTCTTGCAACTTGAGCCAAAGAACATAGCTGCATCATCCATCTTGTGGTTTGTGCCTGGGTTCAAATACAAAATTAAGTACTATGTGATAAGTATTTCAATGGCAGCTCTAAAGATACAACTAGAGTTTGGTGAAGTTATCTTGAAATTTTTAATTTTCTTTATCTACTGAAACTGGATTCATTGGTTTCTTAGAATTAGTAGTTTGCTGTACCTGTAGTCATTTCATACCTATGACAAAATTTGTTAAAGCCATCAAAAACTTGACATATAATCAACACAAGCATTTCTGTGTTCAAACACTAAGTAACTCATCCAAATCATCAGACAACAGAGCAAAACCTGATTTTGACCCCACTTTCTTATTGGAGTTTGAAACTACATAGGTCATGTTGTAAATGAAAGTACATTTCCAATCACAGACTTTAACAATGCAAACAATACCCAGGACAGGATGAAATGTGTAAAAGTTCTACTATACGGAGAAGGTTAGTAACCTTCTCCTTGCTTTGAATTTATAAAATGTAGGACATTACTTCTGCTTGTGACACTACTACTCACTTGACCACTAACTGTAGCCAGTAGCACAACAAATTAAGAGTAATACTTCACAACATAACACTAGAAGAATTTTGGTTCAAGTTTGAGACTGAAATTGCCCAAATTGAAGATTGTAGCTTTTTTCAGAGAAAAATACCCAGCTTAACAGTAAAGTTTGGAATACTACAGTGCCTCAGCCTCATGGGAAGGTTTACACTGAATTTCAAAAGCAACTTCCACTCCAGCAGACCTACAATTATTTCATTTGGTTATAGGAATTTCTCCAAAGTTAACACAATTATTGCCCACAACAAATGTGGTAATTTTGCAATAACTAATTTCTATGCAAAGGAGAGAGAGGGAGTGTGTATGAAGAATGTTCTAACCTGGAGTGATGATTACCTCATCAAGGCCTTAAAATTTTAATCTTTCTTTGTTTCTTCTAGCATCCTGTGGCTGCAACTACTACTCGACAACCCCATATCTAATTTATTGCTTAGTTCGATATAGGTACAACAGGTTTAATGAAAAGGGGCCAGATATACACACATCCACCACCAGAATTCCAAGCCATAGTTTCTCGCTAGTGAGAGTTATAATTAAAATCCTAGACATCTACTGTATCATTCTTATGCTTGAATTAAATATGAAGAGGGATAACAAAAAATGTATGTATGTAGTGGCAATATTACATATATGTACACATAATAACAAGCAAGAGCCATTTTTTGGCATCTTAACATTTGATCCACCTCCGCCTGACATTGGCTAGCTGACAAGGCAGATGAAATGGATTTTTCAGGACTTGAAAGAAGTTTATCTATAACCTGACAATAATATATTAAATATTGGAAATGACTGATTTCCAGCTGAATTCTCAGCCCTTTGAACAGTTTGGCATGGAAAAACCTCGACTCACCCACCAGTTAGCTTTGGGCTTACCTGCAAGCTCCTGGGCTATGTGGGTTTTGGTGTTTCACTCTCCTGGGTTTTACAGGTTATGCATTATGTTTCTTCTTGATGCAGATACAAGTGGTTCATGATGTGCCTTACTAACAATTCCTCATGACCAAAGTAATGTCTCAATTATAACAAAGCACACGTGATGTCAGGTCCCAGGTTCTGAAACAGAGGTTTCAGCTCAAAATACATTAAAGCATCAATGCCAAATAGATGGTAAACTTTCAAGAGTGATGACTGATAACACTACGGAAGACAGAGAGAAAGTTTCTTTTCTTAAAGAAAATGGATGTTTGCACATCACAAAAATGAAGCAAGGTAAAACTCCACAAATGATGTTGTCCAAGTTGCCTGTTTACCTGCAAACAAAGTACACAACATTTATGTATCCTCTTTAATTCTACATACATACTATTGACAACCAGTTCTCAAACTTCATGCTTAATGACCAGAGTACCAACAACTCCCATTCTATAGTTTACGTTGCAATGCAATTTTAGCATAATCTATAACCAACAAAAGACAGTCTACTCAAAACTTAAATCTAACATCATTGAAGTTGAGGACTTTACTATCAAAATGTTGTGTGAAAAAACCGAACACTTTGTGATCTTTAGTTAAGGATCTTTTTTACATAAATGTATGCCAGCAAGATATTTTTATGGGACTTTTTGGGTCTGTATCTATTGTTTCTTGTTTTCCGTCATAAAAATTTATCTACCAAAATACAGATAAGAGTTAACATGAGAAAACTCAAAATTTATTCACATGTGCCAAATGTAAATAAGTCTAGTTTTTCATTACTCAGGGGAATTCAAACTTACATAATACATTTGTACTCTGTTTACATGCTTCTGATACAGACTATAGTAGATTCACATCAACCGTGAATCTGATGTCTAGGCCAGCCCCTTATGACATTCCTGATTGGCCATTGATAAGCCAACCACAGAGCTGGAAACTCTCAGTCTCTCTCGAGAGTTCATGTAGGCAGCATGTATGTTTCACCTCAGGAATGGCGGAACATACATCCTGCCTATGTGAACTCTCTCAAGAGACTGAGAGTTTCCAGCTCTGTGATTGGCTTATCAACAGCCAATCAGGAGTGTCGTAAGGGACTGGCCTAGACATCAGATGCACGGTTAATGTGAATCTACTTTAGTACCTGTAATGTAACAGGCTTCACATTATAAGAATAGGAACATTCCCAAAGCCATGAAGTACCGTCTAATTTGAATCCAGTTAAATTTCAGCAACTAAAAATGAAAAAAGTGCGCATCGGGAGATCACTACGTAGTGTTGTTACACATCACAACCTAACCTATTTCAATACTTTTTGATATCGTAGCCATTGTTCGTCCTCAAAGGGATTACACTCTCATGGTCCCCCCACAGGTTCCATAAGACCGACCAACCAATTTTACATAGAATTCTCTTACAGTTGGTCTTGACCTGAACAGAAGCCATACATCTTAACCAAATGTCCTAGAGTACAATGCAGCTGCTGGTTAATAATAAAAATAAAAATAATAATAATAATAATAATAATAATAATAATAATAATAATAATAATAATAATAAAAAAGCAACCACCTTGCTGAAGTGAAAAGATACAAGTTACCTTCTGAGATTTTAGGATTGTGGAAAAACAAACTCTGTTCTGGCTTATTGTTTACGAATTCATCCCAAAAGTGTTTTTCTTTCATCACTTGGTTTTGTATATCTTGATACTATATTCGGTTTTTCCCATCTGTCCACCTGCCTTTGGTGCTTGCTCATGGTAACAATGCGTCCCGGGCTTTAAATAATTACGCTATGTGTAAGTTTTAGGTAAATAAAAGGATATCTAGGTGTACATTTGCAACCGAAAAGTGTTTTGATAATTTACTGTATGTGAATTACATCGTTAATATTCAAAATAGGATATTGTTGTTATTGTTAAATGTAAGCTGCCTTTTCGGAGTGGTGAATGGAACAGCTACACGCAGTGGCAGGAAAATTGGTTCTGTTGCTGTTCGCTACGGCAAGATGTCAACTTTATTGGACCACACCTACTCTGCTACTAAGCTACGTGTTACTTCATTACACGTAGGTATATCAGTATATACTTTTAATTTTTATAAAGTGCGTTTTAGCCAGATATGATATGACGTAACTTGGTTTAGCATCTATTTCATGGAATTTGCGTCTGGCTATTCCATTAACCACCCCAAAAAGGCAGCTTACATTGAACAGTAATAACAATATCCTATTTCAAATATTCAAATTCGCATACAGTAAATTATTAAAACACTTTTCAGTTGCAAATGTACACCCAGATATCCTTTTATTTACCTAAAACTTACACATAGCGTAACTATTTATAGCCCAGGACGCAGTGTTACCAAGCGCAAACACCACAGGCAGGCGGACAGATGGAAATAAAACGAGTACGTATAGTTTTGGTGACAATTGAAACCTGTTTTAGTATTTTTTATTTCCTTATTTTTTGAAGATATTTCTTTATATTTTTTGGATTTTTCATTATTTTTGAAAATAAATAGTAGTAAAATAGAGATTTACAATTTTATTTTGCATCACAAAAAACCCTATGTTAAAAATAAAATACAGCACAAATAAAAAGCTACTCAGATAAGTGGAAAGAGGTAAGAAGGAGGGGATGAAAATTACATGGAAAGAGATAAGACGTAGGGTATTTCTTGAAACGTTACGTTCTACATAATGTGTTCCTGAAGGTTTGGTCTACTATCCCTTTCAGACCCAATATGGCATTGTTTTTTGGGAATATCTTAAAGGCATTTAGTGGGACAGTGATGACATTCTAACATAATATTTACAACACCCTGCCATAATTTATAATGATACAAGAGCTAGTCAAATTAATATACTTTAGGAGATTACTCTTATGATTTTAAGTTGTAGTAAGTCAGAACCCAAACACCTGAGCATAGGTTTGGATAAGTCGACTTACCGCCCTCCCCTTCGTCAGTTCCCTCCTTCCCCAACCAAGCTCCCACCATTCCCCTTGCAAACCCATCCTTCTATCACACCTCTCCTCCTCCCGCTCCCTCTTCTTCCCCCTCCAACTCTCCCACACCCTTATACACCATACATTATTACAGGCAGTCCCCGGGTTACAACGGGGGTTCCGTTCTTGAGACATGTCGTAAGCCGAAAATCGTCGTAAGCCGGAACAACGTCAAAAATCTTAAGAAAACCTTACTTTTAATACTTTGAGTGCATTGAAAACTATGTAAACTGCATTCTTATGGCATTTTTCATTAAAAAAAAAAAAAAACCCTTCAAATATTGATTATTTTGCATTTTTGGTGTCATATTTCATCTGCCAGATGAGCGGTGCAGGTGTCGTAACCCTGGAACATGCGTCGTAACCTCGGAACGTCGTAAGCCGAGACCGTCGTAACCTGGGGACTGCCTGTATAGCACAGGACTTTGCTACATTATAACTCAAATATGCATTTCCCAACAATTGAGTCGAGTGGTTTTTGCTAATGAGCACCATTATGATGTTCAACCTCATTCTACTCTATTGCCTAAGAATTGTCATAGGAAATTATATCTTTTATTAATCTTAGATTGTAAGTATGTTTGGTCATTTTCTGTAACTGTTGTTCGATTGTTCATATAATGTGAAGAGATAGATTGGGCAATGGGCGTAATTATTCGACAATTAGATGGTGTCTGTAAAATTGCAAAATAATTAATATTAGTTATAGAATTAATAGATAATGATACAGACAAGAATTCATATATTTAATTTTAATCATCATCGATGTCGAGGAATAGCTCATCCCATGGTCGCAGTCAGAAGCAATAATGATGGGTTCCACACTCTCACGGATACTGTCAAGAGGACCAATAATCCTCCTCAAAGTTCATGGCTTGCTGAATGGCACCTTCCCGAATACAAAGAAGATTAAGAGCAAAAACCAATTACTTAGGAACAATTGAGTTTGATGAAAGTTATCATGATATTAATATCACTACACAATTTCACTAAAAATTGTCATTGATGTGAAATTTGTTGCATAAAGCTATACGTAAACATTAAAAGTGTTATGGTTAATAATTACCTGCTAAGACTTATTTTCAGTGCACCAGCTTTCCTCTCTTGGTTGAACATATTTAAAAATCGGAGTGCAATTACATGTTTACACCCATTTGCACCTCTAAGCAAATTGGCCATGGGCAGTGTGTGTGTAGCAAACCATCAGTACCCAGCGACAAACCACTTTCTGAGATAGTATATCAGTGAACATTTATAGTAGACTGCTCAAATACTGTACTATTCAAAACTGCCAACTGAGCAAAAACAGTCATGTCCATTAACTATCGATTCATTACTAGTACATCCAACATTTCTATTCTTAAACTATTACACTAAATTACAATAGAATAACTATATGTATGATTTTAAATCTCCCTGTATGCAATCTAGAGAGAGAGAGAAAGGGATGGGAGAATTGGAGGGGGAAGAGGATGAGTGGGAGGAGATAGAGCTGTGATAGAAGAATGGGTTTGCAAGGGGGATGGTGGGAGCTTGTTGGTGGGAAAAGGAGGGAACTGATGACGGGGAGGGAGGTAAGTCGACTTATCTGAACCTGAGCTCATGTGTTTGTGTTCTGACTGAATACAACTTAAATTTGACTAACTCCTACAACATTAAAAACTACAGCGGGGTGTTATAAAGTGTTAAAACGTCATCACTGTCTGACTAAAAGGGCTTCAAGATATTCCCGAAAAATGATGTCACATCAGGTCTGAAATGGATAGTAATTGTATATACTAACCTGTCTTTCACCAAAATCTGAACAGTCTGTTATTTCACACTGTCCAGTCTTTGTCCAACCTAAAAAATAAGCAGATTACATAATGTGCCTTCATGCAGACACAGCATCATTCCTGTTTGTCAATGTCAAGGCTTAAACTTGCAATAAGATGTCTTTACAATGTTATACAAGGTACACTTGTCTTCCTATATTAATAGGATTGCTAGTGCTAGCAGTGAGGGTTCCCCTAGCATTAAAAATATGGCATATAAAAAAATGAAGAGAATGCATATGGCATACACTTGCTAAACAGTGGGAAGGTGACAACATTCACTGTAAAATCAATTACTCTATCATAAATACAAAAGTGCAAAAGCAATCATACAACAAGATCCAAGAAATAAGTATCTCATGCCATGTGATGCACAATCATGGCTGAAAACATTTCAACAAATAAAAAATCCTAATTAATTTTGAAAAAAACATGAATAACACTAATGATACAAGCAAAGCACATGCACCTCTTATGGATCATGAAAAGGTAACAAGACTTCTTACTAAGAAAGCCCCTCTAATTAGTCATGAAATTACATTGCCCTCTTTTTTTTATATGAGAAAATTAAATACTGCAGGCAAGTGCAATTTCTTGCAATGGCCACCACCTCCTGGCACGCACAGTACACAATGACTGTTGCAACTAGTAGTTTAGCACATTCTTATTCCAAACTATTTAGATACTAGTAGTTGTCTTCCTTAATGTAGGGATAACAGTGGGAAAGAAGAGTTGCCTTCCTGACAAGTCTGATAGGCTCACAATACACAAAATGAATTCCTTTAGTAATATGACTAATCAGTATTATCAGATATCAAATTCCTGGAAAAGCACACAACAAAGGGCAACACTATACTGAGTATTCAAATAAGACTACTACTTTTGCAAAGGCTCAATTTTGATAAAAAAAAGATTTACACTAACTTATTGTAAATTTCTGTTCTCATATGCAATTTTCCATTGACAAACACATAATTAGTCAAATCATTATATCCTCTGTATAAATGTATAAATAAAAAATCACAGTTCCCACACGCATTATGGCCTAAAAACAATTTTTTCACTGTCCTCATGAATTGCAATATCAATACTACTAAAAGTAGTTCGAAAAATTCATGACTATCAAGTATAATAGGGGAGGTTATACTTCTTCCCAATATGAAATACTATAAAGAATATTTGACCATTCATTATATTTTGTAAAATTGTAAATGTGAAAAATATTAGTAGGTACATTCATCGTAATTTCCAATAAAAAAGATATAGTACTAATACAGACGAAATGTAAAACTACTATTCTCATTTAAATACACTTTCCATTTTTGCACACAACCAGGTTTCCAAATTTGTTTAGAGCCTCATTCTAATACTGATATTTGTCTATTAATGCATGACGAGAGTAAACTTTTCTCCTAATAGGGCACTGACCTATCAATGAAAAAACAGATATATTTTGGAAACAAGAATAAACAGAACAGGAAAGTACAATAATAATCTGGTTGCAAAGCAAAAATAATGGTAGTGTAAGTCTGAAAAATTTTGATCACAAAGTAAAATGAAGTGTCACAGCCTTTAAAGACAAAGATGGCAATTTTAAGGAGCAGTTAACCTTTAGCTAAAGACCTGGAGTACTTTGTCAATATGGATGAGGTAATCAGCAAGGGAATACTATCGCAAAATTGCTAACCAGGAGTAACCCAGTTACAAAAAATAATTTAAGCATATACGACTTTATGTACCAAATTACTGCTTCAAATAAATTCTATCCGTAATAAATTTAAAATTTTACAGATTCAGACAGAATTTTTGAGAGAATTGTGTCCAATACTTGTTATTTACTGCCAACTGGAATTTGGGCATTTACACAAATATATTTGATTATTAATAGTATTGAACTAATTTTCTACATACAAAACCTGGACCATTATATATAACCATTATATAACTATTAAATTAGTGTGTCCAATTTCCCAATAGGATTACATATAAATTTTTTTTCATCGCACTGGAAGTGCTGTAGCAGGATGAAAACCCGTAGGAAAGCCCATAAGTCTAACCCCAAAGGAGCATTAAATGACATCAAACTGATGATAAAGACAATTATTTTCCCACCCTTCTACCAACTGGCAGTTACACTTAGTCACTTCTGTCTGTTACCTTCTTACACAGCAAAAAAAATTTTTTCCTTTTAATTTTGCATCCCAATTATCTTCCTTTTCCTTTCCTTCATCAACAATTAAGATCACAAGGTCAAGCTTATCTGCTTTTCATTGTCTTGAAGCACTGTTACTCACAACGAATGCCTGTCTTAAACAAAATTTGTTTAACTTTTCTCCTCTCATTTCCATACTATTATTCCAAAAATTTCATCTCTCTTCCTTCACATCTACAAAATTAAAATCTTCCACCACTACAACTTAGCATTTCTGACCCCATATCCTATTAGAACAGTATTTCTTCAGTTTTTACAAAGTATACCTCATTTACTTCCAAGTGGTCACTAGAGTGAAAAAACATCTGGATTGCTAGTGTATCCACAATTTCACCTTCAAGTCAGGGCCACAAAACTCTGTTCATAACATATTCAATCTCGAATAGGGTTTTTTGCATTGACTTAAATAGAAACAAATCTCCTTCCAGTACTAACACACTCAAGTATATCTATCTACCCACTTTCTATCATAAATGTTACTCATAAAAGATTCATCAATATTCAGTCTCATCATCTTATAGTTTCTCTAGTAGAGAAAATATACAATTACACCAGTTTTTCTGCTAAAGAAAACATAAAACAACACATCTCCATCAATGAATCAATAAAACTACTATATCTCTTTACCTCAAAACTGACAGTTCTCTTACATCAGTCACTATCAAACTCCATCCCTTCTAACTTTTCATACTAGGAAAAAATATGAAAGCAAAGCTGTTATAAAACTGAGAATGAAACCTAGCCTATTAGCACCTCCAGAAAGCAGAAAAAACATCTTCAGGACACCCTTTACAAGAATCAGAGCTACTATTTCTAAGGGATAAAGCTCTTCCTTCATAAATGGTGGACATTTAAGTGAAACAGCCCTCAAAAGAAAGATGTACAAATGACTAGCAGTATAAGTGTTTGGAATCATCACTTGATAGATTTCCTTGTTGACTGCTACCTCTAATGACAGTCTATTCACTTTACCCCTGTATAGCTATTTACAGGTAAAAATCATAATGCATATGTACAGCATATGTACTGAAGCCCTGTCTTGTACCATCTGGAATGCTCTGTCCAACTAAACCACCAAATAGTACTGTATATGTTATCATTTCATAATCATCATTCAGATATATAAAAGCATACAAACAAACTGTATGGTACTGCAAAGTAACATTATCATTCTCTTGGGAAAGTTAAAAGGAAACTGAACGATCCTTTCACAGCACAACCAACCGGCATCCACCCCTCCATCCCATAATCACACTGTGTCCACATAGACCGCCAGCTTACATTAGTGTAGCCAACTGCTTTTCAGTTACCCAGTACTATTATTTTTCAATACCAGAATCAACAACTGGAAATCAACTGGTCTATCACCTAATTTTGTTTTAAATATTACAACTGCAATTGAAAATTCATTAACATTTTGTAGCTGGACTCATCATCAGGGCATCCTTATAATGAACTCAGGTTTATCAGCATTTTGTACTTAAATTCATTATCAGGACATCCTTTTAATGAACTCCAAGTTACTAATCTTTGTGAATCAATGGATATCCACTGGATCTGGTCTTGGACCATCCATTGCATCCAGATTCCACATGCAGGCACCATAAGCTTCTTTTCCCACAAAGCCAGTGAAATTGTAATCATCTTTTAGATTCTTACAAATTATCCCACATGTATATGCAAAACAGACTTACAAATGGACAAAATAAAAACTAAGAGTGCAGAAGCCCTAAAGGTGTGGCAAATATTCATGCTAATTTTAATTTATGAAGCCATTTCTTACAACCACTGTCCACAAGTTGACGTATCTGTACAAAAAAAAGGAAACACAAGAATAGAGTGAACCATTAGTTCCCTCAAGTTCTGCAAATAACAGTTTATTAAAGGAAGCTGCATAAAGCTTTCAAAGTCTTAGAGGGGATTCTTATAGCTTATACATACATTGTGTAGGAACACCTTTTTGCATTTCACCAGGCCTGTGGAATGAATAAAATACACTTGGCTTAAATACGTGTCATGACTTATTTTGAAAGTATCAATCTTTCAGCAGAGCTTTTGAACTAAATACCATATGAAATTAATCTTAAAGTCTCATCAAAACAAAGAAATGTGAATCATTGAGCCAATATTATGCCAAAAATTTACAAACTACGTACTATAAAAAGGTTACAGAAGAATTCTTACTTAAAACACAATATGACCTATCATACAGTCCTTAACTTCAGGTTTTTATAAATTATAAGACAGAAAGAGCTACTGTCACTACAAAATACCAGTAAATTGTGCAAAATAATACCAATGACACCAAAGGCAATACGTAATACAAGATAGTACAACACTACAATTTTCTATCTTCTAATTTTAAAATCCTCTATTTAAAAATTCAGCAAAAAGCAATGTAAAAATTATGGTAGGCTTGGTGAAGATTTATGGTAATCTACCTTGATAAAGCAGTAACTGCACAGTCTACATATGGTAACCATCAAGTAAATAACCCCATATAGTATACAATGGAGTAATTACAAAATTAAAGGTTTATCTGCATTCCACTAATTCAAGTTTGGTTCCTGGAAATTTGTTTTTTTATTCATTTTTCTGATATACTAAAAAGGCAACTGTTATATATATTACAGTGAATGGGATATCACTATTACCATTTTTCGATTTTCTTATTACGGTCATTCTTTTCAGAATCTTCTATAACCAAGCATAGCAGTGACATCTACCAATTAGAAAAATAAATTAATTTACCTAAAAATACTAATAATAATAATAATATTGCTGACAGAGTATGTGTAAAAATGTCACAAATAATAATAACCATACTGCAGAGATAATAGGGTAAGAGTTGTAGAATTGACAAACTCATATTTGATATAAGACCTGTAAAGACCCCTTGAAAAAAAAAAAAAACCAAGGCTGTTAAAATCATTCGTCTGCAGAGTTTCAATAAGTACACAGAATGAGGAATAAGCTACATGAAATGTTGTGGAAGAAAGGCTACCATACATTAAATTTCTTGCATCAAATCTTGATTAAAAGACTCAACAATAAAGACATCTATGGATGACCAAGGATAAGCTGACTTAGATAAGAACAGCAAGAGCTAGACGACAAAAGGGTCTTAACACACCCAAAATGAGTATGCTACATATACTACTACTACTTTAGGTAAATGGTCCAGTATATGTCCAAGAATTAATGTGCATCTGGTACAGCTTTTGTGATTGTAATATAAAGTGGCAATGAGTTTGAGAAAGATTATCTACAAAAGAAGGTTTATCCTTCACTAAACTGTATGAGACTGAAACGGCAAAGAGTGTTGTCTAGTTTTTTCTAATGCCACCAACTCTTGAAGCAAAACCTTATTAATAAACAGCAAACAATAATGCTGATAAAAAACAATATAAACACAATACATTGTGCAATAAAAAAAGTACTCCTGCCAAGTCACTACACTCTTTGAACAATTCATGAAGGCTATACAAACCAACAAAACACAAGTGGAAACATCATACATAAATATGTATGTATTGACATACAAGAAGTACAACCAACCACTGGTTTTCATAAACAGTCACCCAAGATATTACAGTTCATATACTAAAAACGTGCCAACAATATTAATCTTGATACCATTTAGTCCAATTACTATACTAGACTCTATAATTGGTACTTGCTTGCATTTTGTAGTAACACAAGTATACCAGTACACATACCAATAATTTAAAAGAATTAACATGACTGGACTACTCCTTGCAATAGTATTCAAGACCTGTTAAAAATTAATTGCGATGGCTGACACAGCTCCCACAGCATGAATTCTAAACAAATGATAACTGCAAAAATCTTCAAACAGCATACTGCATGCCTAAAATTATTCAAACAGCAAATTGCATGTCTAGAATTAATCATACACTGACTGCTTAAGGGGATGGAATTTTTTTATTGCTTGTTGATTGGCTATTTTTCATGGTATAATAATTTCTCACGGAATTTAAAATATGTTAAAAACTAAATAACAAAAATTAACATGTTGAAGTTAACCAAAAATTTTCTACAGACATTATTTACAGTCATCAGAATTTCAAGCCATGACATTTACATAACTTCAAAGTGGGGTCTACCAATGTATATAAAGAGCCCTGTGAATTCATTAATATCTGCAGTATCTCCAGACATAAAAACAATATGCCTTTTCAGTAAAAAAAATAATGAGCTTTAAACAAGTTTTATTTGAAATACATTTATGAATACTGCCAGCTAAAGCTAAATGTCAAACTTGAGGGCTTCACTGGGTAGGCTATGTTTTGTCAAAAATTCATAATTTAGCAAATGTCTAACTGCACTGCAAATTAGGCTACCTCCCATTTTCCCCACCAAAGTCACAAAAATCTTCTTACATTGCTCATACGTATTTCTAAAATCTCTTGCATAGTACCTAAAGTTATTACAAAAATATATTAACAAGAAAAGATAGTCCTGGCCTACCTAGGCTGTTTTAGAAACTGCAGCATCACATTATGTATGGACATGACAGGCCTGCAGTAAATTCCCATTCTATCTCAAAATCTTAAGTACATAACAGTTCTCTCTCTCTTTCTCTCTCAATTACCAGTAATATACCAAATTTGTAACTAATTTGTATTTTTCATAACTAACAAACCTGAGGTCTTAACATTAGGATTTACTAGCGCCAAGCTGGAAACCGGTAGAATTAAAATTACATTTGTGAGATCCAGGGACTATTGGCATCTATACCAGGTCACGGGGCACGTATACCCAGAATGCCCTCGGCATCCTGTGACCTACCAGTTATATTCCTACCGCCTTTAAGATAAGACGTGTTTACTGTCAATCTGATTTAAAGCCGGTTTTCAGTTTGCCCGTTTTTTATCATCAAAATATCTCTCATTCTTTATTAATGACAATTCTGTATAACTCCCTCAATCTTGGTCTATTTGAAGATTAGTTTGTAGAACTTGAAAAACTTTTCTTACCAAGCATTTCACTTTACTTCCCCTTGGGAGGCAGTTCAAAATATGGACTTCCCTCCAAACACACCATAGAAATACAAGCATTACCCCTTCCTCATTCCCAACTCCCAGTACATCAATAAACCAATTAGCAAACAATTTGCACAGGAAGTCAGTCAGAATATTACAGAACTGAGTACACTTGCCTTGTTGAGCAAAGGTTACTAAAGCAAGAACCTTACCACTAGTGTTTGTTCTTCATTTGACATCTAATGTCATCCACAAAGTATACAATTTCAACTGAAGTTCCAGTTCCGGGTAATTAAATGCAGCTACCATTTTACACTGAAAAAGTGTAATGACAAGTCCTGGTATGGGTAAGTTCAACTCTGTCATCAAATCAATGGGCATTTGGCAGTCATACACCATGTTACTTGCTTCTTTCAACTTCTAAGAATACCAATGCAATGTCTAAAGGTCAGGGTTAGTACACATTATTAGGCAAATGTCAGACAACTGTGTAGACAAAGCAAAACCAAAATTAACATAATGTCTAGAAAATGGATACATATACAGTACAGTTGCTCACATACAATGCTAAAAGAGAAAAAGTACCGTACTATATCATAACCCTAGATACACAAAGCATTTACTCTGAATAATGCTGGCTACTGGTGAATAAGGTTCCAGTGCACTGGCATGATATAATTTACTAATGCAGCATAACTGTTTAAAATCTTTAGGGCTTCATAAGGGCATTTAAAATCTTTAGGGCTACACAAGGGTAAGCTACAAATATAAATGGGACAGCATTATAACAGGTGGTTTTAACTGATAAACTTCATGTTGGTCAAGTTTGTATTGCCTAAATAACCTATCAGAACTGGCTAGCTTGACACTGGAGAATTATTGCATCACAAAGTCTTCTGACTAGAATAACCCTACAATAGTTTTATCTACTATGCAGTTTGCTGTAAAACAAGCATTGGGTCTCCCAAGCATTACCTAGGCTATATGTTAGCTTCAAATGCGCCTAACCCAATAAGGTCTTGAAATACCTTTGTCATAGGCAAGTACATGGCATGTCCAGCTTGTATAGTATATTGCCAATGAGGGTGGCCTAAATACCCAATGTTCTATGCCTACAGGGACCTCCAGAAGCAGCAAGCCAATATGATTAAATTTAAATTTTAACTACTAAATATTTTGATGCAAACACGAATCTAGAGCATAAGAGCATTTGAATTTCCATATACTACAAGTTTTAAGAAATAATTTCATGCAAGTAATAACACCGAGGACATTAGCCCAATTTAAACAATATTGCCTGACCCACACTAGGTAAACCTGGAGGTCGACTAAGCCTAACATCAATGCAACGAATTTCTACCACCTTCAAGCAGATACTCCGATTAAACGAGGTAAAATTAATTCATCCAACATGTGAAAGCATCTATCACATCCTCCTCCTCCATCGCCTTCTACAGGTTGTTGCAAAACAACGCATTTTGCAAAGGAATCTCCTAACGAATGCCTTCAGCTTGGCAACAAAACCTCCTCCTGATGTTCAAGGGCGAATGCCGCCGCAAAGTCAACGATAATTCAAGCATTCTTTCCACAAAGCGAGGAACAGCACGTGAGAACGAACAAGCATCACAACATAACAAAGACGGTCAGAAGTTAGGTCGAATTATTCGTGGTCGTTCAACAGTTTGTACGACTTTGCATGGGTCGTCATCACCATCACCAAGCAACAGCTGGAGTCGAGTGACATTAGTCCAGGGAGAACACTTAAAAATGCACGTTATAACTTCACCCAGAGTGCAATTACCTATAAAGTACGAGTGAGAAATAAAAATCTTTCCGTGGACGACTATAATCATAGGAAAATGCGAAATACTCTCAGGATTTCCAGGTGAAATCAGCGGAATAAGTCAAGCGTCCGCGAAGAGATCTCAGGTCGCGGCCATGGAACGAATTTTCACAACATTTCCACCGGACTGTCAGCGCTGACCGTGAAGCTGACCAGACCATAGACATTAGGTGTAGCTTTTAACTTACCAATTCTTCCTCAGGGTAAAGATTTGCTGCCATTTTGGTACATCCTGTCTATGAGAGGAAGTTCACCTAACAGCTGAGCATCGCCATTACACTGAGCTGTTAAGTGAGACGATTCTTAGAGAACGACCCTAAAGAAGCTGTAAAGGAAGCCGACGCCATGAAAAATAAAGGCAACGAATACGCCTAAAACTTTTATTCTAATTTTTTAAATTATGGCATTTCAAAGTACAGAAATATACAAATAAATTTACCGTATATGACTTTACTAGCAGGGATCGTGTCAAAATACGTAATCAATTCCCGCCGAAGATTTAGCATTTTGGCAAAGCCGCAAGCACCATCTGTTGGTCATGGCTGTAACTATCCATGTTGATTGCAGACTGGATAGTCTGGAGTCTGGGGCACCGCCGTGCGCTATCACTGAAAATAAATTAAACTCAACCAACGTGTTATCTTTCATTCAGTTACTTGTACGGTATCTTCTCTCCTAGAATATGCATATAATATTCTGTGGGTGGTACTGACTTTTCTTTTTCTTGAAGCATCCCGAATTACTGGATATAGCTCCTTGGAGATTGTATATATTATATATAATTATATGTACACACACACACACACACACACACACACACACACACACACATATATATATATATATATATATATATATATATATATATATATATATATATATATGTGTGTGTGTGTGTGTGTGTGTGTGTGTGTGTGTGTGTGTGTTTGTGTGTGCGTGTGTGTGTGTGATATATATATATATATATATATAGATATATATATATATATATATATATATATATATATTGATGAAGCAACATCACATTTATTCAAAGTAATTAGACAACTCACCGCATGTACTACACAATAACACGTGGTGGGGAAGCAGTCAAAAGCGATTTGCAATCATACAAAATTATACATAAGATCGGTAGTGAGTTAAAGCCCTTATTTGGCCGCTCAACCTTCATGGCCACGGGCGGTCACAACAATTTTGAATGCTTTGAACCCTATTAAAGCAGTAGTGCAAAAAAAAAAAAAAATAAAATCATTCAAAAGTTATTTTTTCATCTCCAAGGCCGATATTACCACCTACTATTTGGTAAAATACTCGATTTCAGCAAGGATACAAATATAAGTAACTCGTGGCAACTATAGCAGTATAAACATTATCTAAGTAAGATATTGTAATATAATCAGTTCTTTTATAATAATTTAATTCTAGGTAAGTGAGTTGTTCTATAAAACAATTAGAAAGACATCTACCCATCCATTCATGCAGTAGTAATCCCACGATCACTCTTGACTACAACAGATTGCTTCCAGTGGATTCTTAGTCTGTTTTTTTTTTTATATATATATAAGAATATTGATGGGATTCAAACTGTTCTTACATATTCTCTCTCAAACATGTAACTATAGGTTCTCAAATGTTGTTCAAATCTAAGGAAAAAAGATTGCAACAACACTGCATCTTTCTCAACATCTGACAAAATTTTGTACGCTTATAACCCAGGGATTCTTAGACCCATAGTAGTGATTTCCGAGTAGCCTAAAGTTATAATCTGTCAGTACTTACAGGTTTACCGAGTCCCACTAGATCTTTTAACGGATAGTGTTGCTTGGGTTGTAGGCTAGACCCATAATAAATCCACTTCCTCAAACTACCTGACTGTACGTAAAGTAACACTTCGATATCTCAAAGTGACTGCAAGCGATATTATAATGCACGATATTACCTCATGAGTATCATCACTTAATTCTACAAAACTCTGCCGAACAGTTTCAATTGTATCCTAAACGGTACAAGAGAGAGGTTTTTATTCAAAATGATGAGTGTGGTGTAATTTGGTTTACTTTACATTATTCTATCAGAACTGAGGCCTTCGTTGTTTATAGTCCTGATATTGACCTCTGAACTCTGGAATACTTCGTAATATGTCATGGACTGCATCATAGAAAATGTGACAAATATGTGTCATGGAACGCTTAATATTCTTATGCTAAACTATTATAAACTTATGTTGCATAACAATCCCTTCTCTCTAAAAGCAGAATGTAGCTACTTATTTTGCCCATATACACATGATATATCCGACCTTTCTGAGGGTTTGCCTCGGGTGTTTTTACTTTTAAACCTTGCACCAACTTCATCTTACCATATATTTTTGCAGAACTTTCAATTGAATCATTACTTTCTGGATTATTTTTTGATACATCGTCTCATAATTGATTTGTGACATTTTACAATAATTTCTTTGAGTCTCTTAACCA
The DNA here is from genome assembly GCF_015104395.2 of Macrobrachium nipponense. NCBI lineage: Eukaryota > Metazoa > Arthropoda > Malacostraca > Decapoda > Palaemonidae > Macrobrachium > Macrobrachium nipponense. The sequence continues at coordinate 26,877,904 of NC_061093.1, read as the reverse complement.
ATATGTAAGCCGCAATGTTCACATTTCTCGATATACGAACATTCAAGCACTCATGATCTTATGAGAAAAGTATCTAACTATATCTTGGTATACTAATCGCTGGTATTCTTTAAATTTTTATAAATATTTAGTAAAATAAAGTCAAGCTTATTTCTTAGTCTTTTATTAACGAGAGATGAAGGTGATAACTCTCTAGTAGCAGATGGAATTCCCTTATAAACTAGGAAAAACACGGAAATGTTGGAGAAATTGTCAAGTTTGCTTTCTACATATCGCTCGTGAAAGTTTGTACAAATAAGAATTCTTAAACTCTTGAGTTATCTGAAATAATCCATGAAGGATGACCATGAGTAGTTTATATAGGTTTCAGTATACTGAAATAGCACTGTTGTAGGTGAACAAATGTATCTAAGGCATTTTGCTGTGTATCTACCCCTAACTGTTTTACAAATGATTTAGCATCTCTTTTACAGAACAGTATCGCATCTACGAAGGTAAATGTATTATTTCTACAAATTTTCCCTCCCTTCTGCACGCTTTGTCGGTGAGCAATGTTATAAAATTATTACAATAGATGAGTTTATATTAAAACTTAGGAATGCAAAAGTATCTTCTAATCAAAAACACTGTGATTGGGTGGTTATTTTGAGTTGGTAAGCCTTCTCTGAAGATTAATTCTTCCTTTGTGTGTGTCTACGTGCGAATGTATATGGGCGTTTGTCCATGCGTGTGTGTGTGTGTGTGTGTGTGGTTATGCTGATAGTTAATTTTAGGTTTAACTCCTAAGGCATGAAAACTTGTATGAAAGAATTCTGTACATTTTTACCAAAGATGCAGGCACCACTTGTGACCAGGACCATTCCTGAACGCCTGGTATAAGAAGTGTTCATCTAAGAAAATGGAACGTGTGAAGGTACCCTCCTGAAATAGCAATTTTCGGTCAAAGATTTGTATGTTAGTTTAGCTCCTTTCAGCCGTCGTGGACCGGACAGAGTAATTTTGTTCATTTTATTTACCCTTCTGCACATTTTTGAAGTTGACCAAACTTAGAGGAGAGATTTTCTCACACGCTTTCTCGTGTTTCAGGTGTAGGCGTAACTGGTTCTCATACCAGATTGTTTTTAGAAAGTAAATATTAAATGCTAAAAATAGAGAGAGAGAGAGAGAGAGAGAGAGAGAGAGAGAGAGAGAGAGAGAGAGAGAGGTATTTGAGATAGAAGATAAGTAGGAAAACAAACAGTTAATTAGAAATATTTCACCTGTTATCTTACAGTGGCAAAATTAATATTTGGAGAGAGAGAGAGAGAGAGAGAGAGAGAGAGAGAGAGAGAGAGAGAGAACAACAGTCTTCAGAGATACCCAGTTGAAGGTTCCTTTTTGCCAAAAGTTACACTCCTGTGTCTCCCAATATCTGACCACTGTTTTGCCTCCTTCTTGGTAAAATCCACCCAACAAACAAACGAACAAACCAGCCATACCTAAGAACATCTATGGTAACAAAAAATAAATCGTCCTAGAATCCAAGTTCTAGCTGTCGTGAGACTTGAAGTATGTGCTTTAATTTTTTCTACGCAAACTCTGCGAGTTGATCAACTTAATGCTTGTGGACATAAAACTTTTTTTTTTTAAGTTGATAACAGAGAAACCTCAGCTGAGGTTAAATCTTTGCATCTGTCCGGTTCACGAGCCATTTATTGTCTTTTGTCATCAACAGCAGTACATGAGAAGAGAAATGGTCTTTCGTATGTTGTAAACCTGGTAAAGTTTACTATAATTATATAATATAATTAATATATATTATCTATATATATATATATATATTATATATATCCGTATATATATATATACATATATATATATATATATATATATATATATGTGTGTGTGTGTGTGTGTGTGTGTGTGTGTATTACTAACATGACCTCATTGAATCTGGGTGGTATCCAGCGGAGATATGTATTGAAAAAAAGTCACAATCTTTCCTAGATTTCACGAATACTTGACAATGGTGACTGTTAGTCCAGGAAAGCTTGTAACTGTTTTTTTTTTTTTTTAAACATCTCCGCTAGATACTATCTATTTTCAATGAGGTCCTGTTAGTAATCGTATTAATGCACACAACAATTGTGTAAGTGATAAAGTTAAATATTATATATATCTATATATATATAGATATATATATATATATATATATATATATATATATATATAATATATATGCTTGTCAGTTAATGGAATAGGTGATAAAATGATAGGTGCTGTTGAGTTAAGGAAGAATCATGTAACAGCGACAGTTTAAACTAAAAGACTTCATAGAACTTAAACTGAATTTTGGTGAATATCAAAACCAAATCATCCTATGAAAGACATATTTATAGAAAAGAGACGCACGTTACAAACCGCAAAATTATATATAATCTCTTATTGTTCTATTTTAAAAAAGAAGCTAAGTTTGTCATGCATTATGTACCGTTTACCGTTGTCACTAAATGCTGCTACACACGGTGAACCATTGAGGTTCACGAAGTGTCTAATACGTATTAGTTGACTTATAAAGAATGAAGTATTCTGGGGATATATAAAGCTTTGACGCAGGACTTTCCACATCACTTTTTTCCTTCTCTAACAGCAGACTTCCATTTGTGACTTCAGTTATTGGTCTAAGAATAAACCACTGATGTCACGCTCTACGCGCCATGACCAATCTTTGGCGATTTTGTTCTTTGTATTTTTTGTCGTCGTTACTCCCCATTATTATGAAGACGAAGAATTGCTTGTATTCCATTGGGAAGATAAGAACCAGTTTTGTCAGCTTCTAAGGACCGTATTCTACGTAGTCGAATTAATATCATAGGAGTTTTGCGTCGTATTATTTGAACGTCGCAGAATATATAATTCTGAACGTTTCCACGTCTCTTTGTTTCGTTTTCTTTCTGTTTCTAAGAGACAAAGTTCGAATGCCGCCAAAATCCGGACGAATAATAACATAGAAAGAAGAGGAACTAAAAAGGCATCATTCAAATGTCGCGTCAAATTTGTTTATCCGTCGGAGAAACTTAGGGCTGTTTACTCGATGTCTTTTATCTCAGCGGTGGTCTATCAAAAGGCGCCTGTTATCGGCCCCTTATCAGATACCAGAGACGTTAAAGTAAATAAACAGATTACTCTGTACGGAAATACCTAGATGTTTTATGTGTCAGGATGAAAAATTCTGTCTGTAAAAACACGCAGCACTTTTGACTGATACCTGAATGTTTGCGTAAGGTGTTATTTATGCCTGATGAAACCACTCGTGGGGAATTAAAAAAAAAAAAAAAAAAAAAAGAAAAGAAAAGAAAGAATCAGCCACTGTGTAAGAGCGTTCTTTTAGATGGCGCAATGGTCAGATAAAATTGTCTATAGATTCCGGGGTACTTAAGTAACAAGTTCCTCGTTGGTTCATCTCTGATACGCAGGACGCAACAGGATACGCTCCAAAAAGGATATGACTACTTGCATTATGCAAGGTCTAAGGAAGTATGAACATCAAACGAGATGATAAATGGACAAAGTATGAATATCTAACGGGATAAAAACAAAAGCAAAACAAAACAAAAATGTACGAACCGTAGGCCTAAACATCTCACGAGATAAACGAGAATGAATGGACGAAGTATCAGCATTTAACGAAGTCAAATAAAGAATAGTTTACATAACAGAAAAAAATTCAAAAAATAGACTGAAGTAGACAAAAGCTGATTGACACGCTGGTAAGATAGTGCAAGCTTAACAGTGCCAGAAGAGCAAAGATAATTGTTTATTATATGAATAATACATGCTTTGTTTAAACAACGTTTATTTAGTGCGCTAAATGTTGATAATGATTGTGGTAAACTCCACAATATATATGTTCATGTAAATAGGAATGACCAAAACAAAACAATCCGAAATAAAGTGAAGGCGATGTGAAAGTATTTAAAAACGTCAAGAAATGAGATGATAATAAGGCGGTAATTTTCCATTAAAAACACAGGACAGACATGACTGACGATGGTGGTAAAAACACGGAGAGAAAAAAAAGGAAACAAAGCAATAATATTATGATGATTGCACTGATAAGTTTGTTAATGTAAACAACACAATTTTTATATTCTTTGGTTTCATTAGGTTCTAGTCTGGCATACTGAAAGTTTACCAGAATAATCTGTGTGCACCAAATATCAGGTGCTATAGAGCAAATTTTAAATGATGACGCTGATGTCAGTAATTTAATGGAATAAATTAAAGATACAATTTGGATTTGTTATGATATTTAATCTTTTTAAATAGTAATCTATTTTTTTAATGTTTATTTACTTCCAATAAGAATTTCTTTATTCGTGTTGTGGCACTGAATGACTTAACGGTTCTAGGGCCGGGTCATTAGAACAGGCATTCATAAATCAATCAACAAAAGTTGTGAGCGTGGTGTTCCTTCATCCCACAACCTGAATTATATAATGTGGTGCCAAACTGAAAAGGGCATAAGCCCCTTTGGTTTCTGATGACATAAAAGTTTACATAAAACTTTGTCACGTCTCTCCTAATTTTGAAGATTCTTGGGGAAGGTGTGAAGTACAGACCCTCAGTCAAGTCTGGGTCACTGGGTTTCTCAGCTGAGCCCAGAGGAGACAGACAGTCTTTACTTCCACTGGAAGCATCAGAACCTGCTCTACCAAACTGGCGAGCCTAGATTCCTTCAGGAGTCGCCACACGCCTAAAGTAAGGATTTCAATATAGTTTAATGCTGGAAATAATGCACATAACCTTAATCTTATTTTCTGAGATCGATTCTAGACAACTTTCACCACAAGTTCGAGGAGAAACTAAATAAACGTGAAAAAAGAAAAAGACGAATTGCATAAGCGGATTTTGATTTAACTAAACAAGACATCAAAACAGCAATGAGTTAACTAAACAAGGCATCAAAACAGCAATGAAGTTAATTAAACAAGGCGCCAAAACAGCAGTTGAGCTAATTAAACAACGCGACTAGAGATAAGACACAGAAAATATATCTTTGCAGAAAGAATGGATTTAAAAATAATAGCTGATTCCTTGCGTTCAATTTAAGAAGTAATGAAGAAGAACACAGAATAAAATATCCCAAAATTGTTGATGCTGGAGGAGCTGTAAATTTCAATAAAAATACTTCGGAAAGCTCTACTCCAGAACACCGCCTCTCTCGCTACGCACACATACACACACACACACACACACACACACACACACACACACACACACACACACACATATATATATATATATATATATATATATATATATATATATATATACATATATATATATATATATATATATATATAATATACATATATATAGTCATGGCATTGGTGAGTAATTAACTTCTAGATAATAATTAATGTTTTTCCCAAAATCTAGTATTTTTGTAAGGTATCTTGCATTTATTCAGTATTAGGTTTAATCATTTCATGACTTTGCAAATCAAACTTCTTTTATTAGTTGGATTTTGGCAATTCACTGAAAATATACCTTATCAGCTTCTTTTATCTTATTTTAAATTATGAAAATAATAACTCCTAATTTTCACTGGTAGCCTATCTGTCTCGTACTACTGTCGAAGATTTTCTTTCCCAGATTCTACCATAAACATCTATTTCTCTCGGGAACCTATCCACAACAGAGCAGTGGTTCATTCTGATTATGTAGCGCAACTTTTATTAAGGCTCGGGCAAGGTCAAGACATCGTTAAGAACTTCCCAGAGGGCAAGGACCTCCCCTTTTCCCCCTTCTGACCTCCAGTAGAGCACCACGGAAGGTCACAATGGGTGTGTGAACTGTCTATCCCATAACACAGGACATGAAGGATGCTCCTTAAAGATGCTGATCGCCAGAGAAAAAAGAACATATCTGGAGCGAGAAGAAATGTCCAGTGACAGAAATACTGGAAATTCTAAAAAGTCATCCCATCCTCCCATTGATTGCACGCTGAAGCCTCCGCCAGAGTAGCTTGCAAAGACGTATGGGAGGAACTTCAAAGAAACAACTGTATGCCGGTTCATCTTCATTCTCTGGGCTGGTAGTGGTTACTGACTATGTTACACTACACTCTTCAGGAATGATTTTTGTTGCTCGCATTATCCTACTTGAGGTGTGACTCTAAATTTTCCAAGTCCAGTTGATGAATATCATCCACCTTGAATGTGTTGTGTGAAATTGTTAATTAGAAGAATCAGTACAACGGGATTAGTTCACCGGGATTAGTCGCGCCTTCATGTGAGGAGATTCCTGAGTCACTGACCAGTGCAAAAATCAAGTAAATTGAGGTTCTGGAGAGAGAGAGAGAGAGAGAGAGAGAGAGAGAGAGAGAGAGAGTAGCGAGAGAGAGAGAGAGAGAGAGAGAGAGAGAGAGAGAGAGAGAGAGAGAGAGAGAGAGAATTAATATGTTGTTAACCTTAGCTTATGAAGTATAACTACTA